>NW_013651771.1:0-15912 GCF_000499385.1 Eimeria necatrix | reverse complement strand
AAAAGTATGGGAAGCATTTTCTCTTCAAGTGGGCATCACAACTGCATTATTTGCTGCTCAGTTACAACTAGAAATTGGAACGAACTGGAAGCAACTTAGTTTGAAGCCCCAAATGTGAATTAATATTACTTTCTACTCAGTATTACTTTCTACTCAGTTAAAACGTGCAGGTCCTTACTTTTCAATGCTTCTTCATGTATGTGTATATCTATGTGTACTTCCCTTTAGATCTTTTGAGGGCAGCAGCGGTTATACAAGCCTGGCTTCCTAGATCAGATATATCCCAAACCAGAGTTGCATTTTCGACAGAATGTTGCGCAAAATGTGGAGAACAGTCCCTTGTGCGGTCCCAAATTTGGGCCTTCTGTGGGTGTTTTTGGAGCACTCCATACTACAGCCCAGAAGCCAGCCGGCCACTGCTGTGGGCCACACGTCTTTTGCATGTTATCGTCTGTTTCTGCTGCGTGGCATTCCCATTATTTCCTTGTTTACCGACTTGCTCACTGTCATTCCTGTAGAAAGTAGACCACCGCGACGTATCTTTCTTTTTTTCTGCTGACATACTCCTGGCCCATACATGCAAGAAACAGGACCACGGACACTGCACGTCGCAAGAGTTAAATGGCATTAGCAGCAGCATCAAAGCGTCATTTTCCTCTGGAAGCAAATCAAGCAGGAAGTAGAATGGCCAGGCAGAAGCAGTCAAATTGGTCTCTGCAGCAGCAGAAGCGCCAGACACATCTGAATACTGCTGCTCACACTGTTGACCAATACTGCATTTCGTTTGCGCTCGCCAGAAAGAACACAATGTCGCAATCATGCAGGAAGTAGAACGGCCAGGCAGAAGCAGTTAAATTGGCCTCTGCAGCAGCAAAAGCGCCAGACACATCTGAATACTGCTGCTTGCACCGTTGACCAATACTGCCAGAAAGAACAGATTGACGCGACCATGCAGGTAGTCGAACGGCCAGGCAGAAGCGGTTAAATTGGCTAGACAGAGGAGATACTTAAGGCGCATTCAACGAATAACACATCTGTTTTGTGGAAGATTTACGCTATGATGGCTATGGGGAGACATGCCTCAGCAGCAGCAAGCAGCAGCATCACACGGCAAACAGCACACATCAAGCAGAAACCAGCAGCGCAATGCAGCAGCAAAAGGCAGACAACATACAGCAAGCAGCGGCCAGCACCACCTCGCAGCAGCAAACCGCAGCAGCTAGTCGCAGCACCTAGCAGCATCAGCAAACGGCAAAGAGAAAAATGCAGGAAGCAGCAATTAAGGATCACAAAGGAGCAACAGCAACAGGGAGCGGCCGCAGTATCAACCTAGGCATTTCCAGGGTGGCTAGTGACGGTTGGACTGCACTTAGTGACCCAACAGCTCCTCATCAAGCGTGGCACTTCGCGAAAAGTTGAGTAACTGTGTGGCCTTGGTAACTTGATGGAACAAGCTGTGAAGTGAGCTGCAAGGCCGACAATCCTGGCGGACCTCTCCGTAGCTAGATTAAGCATAAGGCTCTAAGGGCTGGAATTGGCCCACGATCAGTGAAGGGTGTGCAGCAGGCATTTCTATGAATGGGAGAACGCTTTTTAAATGCTTTCCCGTGGCAAAAGCCACGTTTTGTTCACCCTGCTTCTCGGTATAAAACGAGTTAATAGAAAGGGGGTCAAACGTGCCACCATGAAAAAGGCCTAGAGAGTCTCCAACTGTATTTCTTTGGTCTGGCAGAGCTCCTCAGGCAATGCCAAAAAGAAAATGAGCTTTGAAGCAAAGACCTGCGTGCTGCCTAAGCCTGCAGCAGAAGCTGGCCCTTGGAGGTAGCCTCTCTTGGCGGGGCTTGCAGGTGCAGCTGCCGGGTCTGCCGAGAGTTCCAGGAAGATGAGTGTCTTCGAGGTTTGCGTCGAAGGTCCCTTCAGTGTTTATTGGGTTCATGGCTTCTAGAATTGATGATGAGGAGGGCCAAGGTGTCCTAGCTAAGCTGTTGCCCCTTTAACGGCACTTCCGCGTCTCCAGATCACCCTAGTTTGGGCTGTAACTCCCTACAGTTCTGGACAAACTCCCACACATTTCTTTAAGCTGTGGCTGTACTTTTTACCGCTGCAAGTGGGGTCTCGCGGGGCCGCCAGCTCCAGCTGCAGCCCAACAGCGGCTGCTGCACCTCGTACTACAGTAGGCCGAAGCCTCTGCTCTTTTCCCTGTACCCGTGGTGCGTATTTTATGGTGTCTAGTGCCTCATATGGCCTTTACTTATAGCGTTGGCATTGCTTAGGGCCCAGTTTAAGTCTTGGTCATTCCCCGTTTTCAAGGACTGCCTGTAGGTTAGCTAAAAGCGAGAGTCAACAGCCCGCCCGCCTCGAGTGCAGCGTCATATTTGTCTTATTCCTTCGCGATTTCAGCAAAATGCAACAATTGAAATTTTTTTAATCGTAAATAAATGCATTTGTGTGGTTCTTTCCCAGCGCTCAATGGGAATTTCCCGCGATACTATAGCGCGTAGCGCCCACCATCGATGCTGCTCGCGCGCTGGCCTACCGCTCAGTTCAAGGGGCCACATCCCTAAATAAATGAGAAACAATTAAAATTTTATACATTTGCTCTATTTAAAACGTGCTACGGAAACGAAAACTGCCAGCAACTCGCAGATAAAGTGCAACGGCAAGGAGCACCGCCAACTGCGGGGAGTGCCTCTGCCGGTCCTCGTATCAGAGGACGTAACCTCATGATGTTTTCTGGGGGTGGCCACACAGCTGCATGCGGGACTCTTCTTCAAGCAATAAATAAATAATAATAAAACAAAACAGGGGTAACTAATATATCATTGAAATAGACTCGTTCTGCGGAGGAACAGCGAAGAACAGGATGTGCAGGTCTCAGGTGTAGCCTTAACGCCAGCAACAGCAGCAACTGCAGCAGCAGCAGCAACAATACCAGCAGCACTGAAGCGCGCATGCCGCACTGCTTCAATTAAAATATCTCCCGTTCCCGCGACTGTTTGGCGTAGCAACGGGGGCCCCACACGGGCACCTAGCGAGACAGGGGGGACTGCGTCCCAGCCGGTGGTTCCGTTTGCTGCTGCTATCTTTTTGCCTCTTTCCGGCGCTCATATCTTCTGCTGAACAGTCGCAGCCTGTCTTTGTCATCTTTGTCTCCATTACCTCCTTCTGCTGTCCCCATGGGTCTCCCCCTGCGGTAATAGCGCCAGAGGGAGCCCACGATGCCTCAGCAGCTGCCCCTGGCTCTTGCGGAGGCCCCAAACACGGAGCCCGGGCTTCCTGCAGAAACTGCAGCTCGGCCACCACCCTCGGACGCTGCCACTGCAGCAGCAGCAGCAGCAGTAGCAGCAGTAGCAGCAACAGCAGCAGCAACAGTAGGTGAAAGGTTCGTCCTGGGGCGCGGCGACACACGCAAGCGAGCCCGTGCGCTCTCTGTAGCCCTCTTCGCCACCGTAACTGTTTCTCTCAGTCTTCTCTTCCTTGTCACCAGCTGCTGGTGGCTCGTTGACCAGCGGCTGAGGGGCCCCGGGACCCCGGGGCCCCCAGGGGCCACCTGGGGGCCCAATGTTCGGCTCCTTGCGGGGGCGCCAAACCGCCACAGGATGCCCTCCAGTGCATGCGGAGATTCAGAGGGCTTCAGAAGCTGGAGCGTTGAGGGGCCCCGGGCCCCTTTCGGGGGCCCTCAGGCCCCATCTGGTGCTGCAGGGAGCTTTGGGGGCCCCGGGGCCCCTACAGACCCCCAAAGCTCACGAGGCCGGGAGTCCTTCTGGTTTCCGGGGCCCCCAAGCTTTGCCGGGGGCCCCCATGACACACGCTGGGGACCAAGGGACTTTATGCCCCCCAGAGGTTTTCAGGCCCCTTCAGGTCCGCATCTGCCACAGGAAGGCCTGCCAGCCGCACCAGGCCTGCACCGCCCACAAGGAGGCCCGGGGGGCCCCCCAGGCGAGCGTCACCAACAAGAAGGCCTGCAGGGCCCCCCAAGTTTCCAGCGCCCACAAGGAGGTCTGCAGGCCCCACCAGGCCTGTGGCGCCCACAAGAAGGCCTGTGGGGGCCCCCATCCCTGCGGAGCCCACAAGAAGGCCTGCAGGCTGCACCAGGCGCGTGGCGCTCACAAGGCCTAGGGGGCCCCCCAAGCAGCGGAGCTTCGGAAGCTTTCGAGCCCCCTCAAGGCCTGGGGCTCCCGCCACGGACTCGGCTTGCCCCAGGCCTGGGGACTGCACCCGACTTTGGGTTTCCAGAAGACTCGAGGTCCCCCCGAAGCCCTAGAGTCCCACCGGGTCTGGTGACCCCCCCAGCCTTGAATGCCCAAGGGGGCGTCAAGCCCACCTTTTCTTTTGGGTCTTTTTCGAGTTCGGGGAGTTTTTCAGGTTCGGGGCCCCCCGTAGGCCTTGACGCAAGAGAGGGGTTGGGTTCTGTAGGGGGCCCCAGACTCAACACAGGTAGCACAGGGTCCTTACAAACCTCGTCAAGTAGAAGTTCAGGGACTTCAGGGGGCCCCGCAGATCAACGGTCCTCAGGAGATCAAGGGGCCCCCGGATTTCTGGGGACCCCGCCGACTTTGGGGTTCGACTTTTCGGGGAATACGACCCGGTGGGCCCCACCAAATAAGTTGGGCCCCCCAGCCCCATGGACTAAAGGGAATCCAGATATGTCCCACAGTCATTGGTCCCCAGGACTTTTGGGGGACACGCGCGGTCGGGGGGCCCCCTGGGGTTTGGAGGCTAGTGGGGATTCGGCGGCATTGTCATCCCCGGTGTCCCAAGAGGACTCCCGCTATTCTCGGGGATCACGGCCTGTGCAGAATACGGGGGCCCTTGGGGGCCCCGGCAGCTCGGGCTCTTCAGCCTGGTTTGGCCCCGCTGGCTCTTCCTTTAAGGGCCCCCCCGCGGGGGAGCCCTGGTGGTCCGGAGGCCCCGGAAAACCCTGGCCTGCTTGGTCCCAGAGGCCCCCTGGGCCCCCAGGGTTAACTGGGCCCCCTGGTGCTCCGTGGCCGGGGTCCGTAGGCGGTCCCCCGGGGCCCTTAGCGGGGCTGCCGGGCCCCATAGGCGGGCCCCCGGGGCCCATAGGCGGGCCCCCGGGGCCCATAGGCGGTTCGCCGGGGCCCATAGGCGGTCCGCCGGGGCCCATAGGCGGTCCGCCGGGGCTCATACCTGGGCCCCCGGGGCCCATAGCTGGGCCCCCGGGGCCCATAGCTGGGTCCCCACGGCCCATAGGTGGGCCCTCAGGACCCATAGCTGGGCCCTTAGGGCCCATAGGTGGGCCCTCAGGGCCCATAGCTGGGCCCTCAGGGCCCATAGCTGGGCCCTCAGGGCCCATAGCTGGGCACCCGGGGCCCATAGGCGGTCCGCCGGGGCCCATAGGCGGTCCGTCGGGGCCCATAGCTGGGCACCCGGGGCCCATAGCTGGGCCTTTGGGGCCCATAGCTGGGCCCCCGGGGCCCATAGCTGGGCCCTTGGGGCCCATAGGTGGCCCTCCGGGGCCCCTGATGCCTCTACCTGGGCCCCTGGTGGCCCCTGGGTTTGTCCAATTCAGGGGTGGGAGCACCACGGAGTGGCCAGCATGCGACCCGCAGAGCTTGACGGGGCTGCTGCGAAGCGTGTGGGAGAAAGTGAGTACGCTGCTGGGCCGGCTGGATGCCTCGGGGTGTATGGCGTTGCTGGAGTCCGTGTGCCGCTTCGTGCTGCAGGAAACTGCTGCACTGGGGAGTCTGTTGCAGGGCCACTACGAGCAGCGGCGCTCGTCCTTCCTTCTGGTGGCTTTTGACCAGCTGGCGAGCGCCGCCGTGCGGCGGCCAGACCTGCAGCAGCAGCACTTCAGCAGCAGAGAAACAGTTCGAAGTTTGGCCCGGCTTATGAGGGCAGCTGGGAAATTCCCTCCGGCCCCCTGGCTCCCTGGTACGCTGCGGAGCCCTCTGGAGCTGCTGCTGCTGCAGTCTTCGGAAGCTGCTGCCAGCTACCTCGCCGAAGTGGTGGACGGCATCTGCGACAGAATGGACAAGGCCCCCAACAATGGCCCCCACGAGCCGCTGCTGCCGCAAGAGAAGCGGGCGCTGCAGCAGCTGGTGGAGACGCGGCGAAAGCAGCAGCTGCAACACCGCCTCGACAGTCTTTGGCTCAAAACTGTTGAAAGTAGGCTTTGTCCGGGTATTTTCTTCGGTCCTTCGGAGAGCCCAGACCACAATAATCCCTATTTCACAGAATTAAAAACAATCCAAACAGGCCTCGAAACTGCACTCAGCGACTGGAGAGAATTCAAGAACCAAAAGGGGGCCTCCGGCGCACCCGCTGGGGGCCCCAAAGAGGACCGCTCCGGAAAGGACCCCCAAAAAAGACCTGCAGAAAACTCAGAGGAAGACAGAAGTGGAGACAGAGTTGCAAATGAAGGTGCAAAAAAGGAAAAAAATGGAGTTGAAAAAGAAGGAGATAGGGAAGGAGAGAGGGAGGAAGCTGGGGATGAAGATGGAGGAGATGCAGGAAGGGAAAGAAAAGCAGAAACAAAAGTAGACCAGGAAAAAAAGAAGGAAAGAGAAGGAGAAGGAGAGAAGGAAAGAGAGAAAGAAAGAGAAGGAGAAACGGAGAACGAAGGAGAAGGAGAAAGAGAAACAGAAAGCGAAAAAGAAAGGGAAAAGGAGAGAGAAAGCGAGAAAGAAGGAGAGAAGGAAAAGGAGGGTGAAAGGGAAAAAGAAACAGGGCAGAAAACAGAAACAGAAATGAAAAGAGAAGGAGAAAAGGAAAGAGAGGAGGAGAAAGAACGAGAGAAGGAAAAAGAAAGAGAGAAGCAAAAAGAAAGAGAAGGGGGAGAACAAGGAGAAAAGGAAAAAGAAGGAGAGGAGGAAAAAGAAAGAGAAAAGGAAAAACAAGGAGAAAAGAAAAAAGGAGAAAAGGAAAAAGGCGAAAAGGAAAACCAAGGAGAAGAGGAGAAAGTAGGGAAGGAAAGAGGGAAGGAAAAAGAAAGCGAAGGCGAAAAAGAACGAGACGAGGAAAAAGAAAGAGAGAAGCAAAAAGAAAAAGACGAGCAAGGGGAGAAGGAAAGGGGAGGGCAAGGAGAAAGGGATAAGGAGAGAGAGAGAGAGCAGGAAAGACGAAAAGAAAGAGCAAGAGAAAAAGAAAAAGCAAAAGAAAAAGAAAGAGCAAGAGAAAAAGAAAGTGCCACAGAAAGAGAAAAAGAAAAAACAAGAGAAAGGGAAAAAGAAAAGGAAAATGAAAAAGCAAGAGAAAGGGAAAAAGAAAAGGAAAAGGAAAAAGCAAGAGAAAGGGAAAAAGAAAAGGAAAAGGAAAAAGCAAGAGAAAGGGAAAAAGAAAAGGAAAAAGAAAAAGAAAAGGAAAGAGAAAAAGCAAGAGAAAGAGAAAGACAGGAAAAAGAAAAAGAAAATGCAAAAGAAAGAGAAAGACAGGAAAGAGAAAAAGAAAAAGAAAGGGAAAGACAGGAAAAAGAAAGGGAAAGACAGGAAAAAGAAAAAGCAAAAGAAAGAGAAAGACAGGAAAAAGAAAAAGCAAGAGAAAGAGAAAGACAGGAAAAAGAAAAAGCAAGAGAAAGAGAAAGACAGGAAAAAGAAAAAGCAAGAGAAAGAGAAAGAGAAAGAGAAAGAGAAAGACAGGAAAAAGAAAAAGAAAGGGAAAGACAGGAAAAAGAAAAAGCGAGAGAAAGGGAAAGACAGGAAAAAGAAAAAGAAAGAGAAAGGGAAAGACAGGAAAAAGAAAAGGCAAGAGAAAGAGAAAGACAGGAAAAAGAAAGAGAAAGACAGGAGAAAGAAAAAGAAAGAGAAAGACAGGAAAAAGAGAAAGAAAAAGAAAAGGAAAGAGAAAGACAGGAAAAAGAGAAAGCAAGAGAAAGAGAAAGAGAAAGACAGGAAAAAGAAAAAGAAAGAGAAAGACAGGAAAAAGAAAAAGAAAGAGAAAGACAGGAAAAAGAAAAAGAAAGAGCAGGGGAAAGAGAAAGCGAAAGTGGTAGGAGTAGCAATAGAGTAGGAGATAAAGACACAGACAGGGAAAAAGAGAGAAGAAAAGAAAAAGAAAAGGAAGAAGAAAGAGAAAGAGGCAGAGACACAGACACAGACAGCGAAAGAAGTAGAAAGAGAGGCAGAAACAGTTACGGAGATACTGACACTGAGAACGACAGAGGGAGAAACAGAGACAGGGATGGAAATAAATTCACAGATAAAGGCACAGACACCAACGCAGATAAAGACAGAGACAGAGACGGAGATAATGAAAAGGGCAAGGCCTCAGAGGGCGGAGGAGACGGGGACTCTGAAAAGAAGACAAGTCCGGAGACCGAGCCGAAACCCGAGGTGGGGGCCCTTTTGGGGGCCCCTCTGACCCAGTTAGGGGCCCCAAAAACGGAGGCGAGGGGCCCCTCGAGAGATAGAAGAACCAAAAGCTTGAGAGGAGCGTGGAGAAGGGCGCAGTGGACGGCGTGGCTGCAGGCTCAGGAGGAGGAGCTTGATTCCGAAGAGGAGTCAGTTCGGGAGAGAGACACGGAATCACTTTTGGACTTCTTTTCGGATGCAGCTTCGCAGACAGACATGCGCAGGGGGAACTTCGATGAGGACATCGAGGGGGTGGAGCGACGGCGCTATGGGCGGGTGCAAGCAAACATTCCGCAACCAGAAATACCCCCCCGCTTTGAGCGAATGCTCAAGAGCTTCTCCGGAGCCTCCACGCGCACTGTTACTGCTGCTGCTGCTGCAGCAGCTGCAGCGGCTGGAGCGGCTGCAGGTAGGGCGGCCGGCCCGGAGCAGTCCCGCCTCGGGGGCATGCCGCGGCAGGCAGGGCAGCAGGAAGAGCAGCAACAACAGCAGCAGCAGCAAAGAGTTGGTTACCTGCAGCCCCCACGGGGGACCCAGAAATTCCACGAAGACACGAGGGGGGGCCCCGGAAAAGACCCCGGGACTTTCCCAAAGGAGACAGGGCCCTTCAGCTTTGGGCTTACAGAAGGCCAAACAGAGACACACGAGCTGCAGGAGGAGGGGCCCCATTACCCCCGCTGGTCCTCAGCAGACTCCCCAAGAACCCCCCCCTATTTGAGGGCTTCCTGGAGAGATGGACATCCTGGAGAGCATCATAAGCCCGAGGGCTTACCAACGGGGACAGGAGACTTCTCCCGCCCTCCCCCGGAGGCAGCAGCCTATGGCGGGGGTTCAGGGGGCTTCCCAGAAGCAGCACAGACCTACCCGAATCTGGGGGCTCCCTTCCGAAAGGAGCCAAGGCCCTTTGGAGAGACGACGGGGGCCTACGGGGAGCCAGGGGCCTATGGGGGGGCCGCAGCAGAGGCCTTTGGGCAGCAGGCAGGGCCCTTTACTGAAGAGACAGAGGCCTTTGGGGAGCCAGACGCCTATGAGGGGGAGCCGGGGACCTATGAGGACACAGGGGACTATGGGGAGGAGACAGGGGCCTACAGCAAGGGGCCCCCGGAATATCCGGAGAGTGGTGAGGCCTACGCAGAGGGGCCCTGGGTCTACTCTGAAGAACCACAGGGCTATTGGGGGGAGCCAGGGACTTACGGCGAAGCGGCCTACGGCTATGGGCAAGTGGCTGGGCCCTATGGAGAGGTCACTTTTGCCTATCCTGGGGACTCTACAGCTTACTGGGGTCTCCCACAATCCACTCCGACAGACCCAGCAGCAGCGCAGAAGCAGCAGCCGCCCGGGTCCGGGGCGCCCTGGCCCTACACGGGGAGCTCTCACGGCATGCCGGGGCCGGAGGGCCCCTTCCCGGGGCCCCCCGAGGCCTACCCTGGGGAGGCCACTGGTTATGCGGAGGGCCCCCAGCCCTACGGTGACGAGACCACTGGTTACATGCCGTCCCAGGAGGGCTTTTTTGGGATTCCTCAGGTCTATTATGGCGTGTCCAACCCCTTCGAAGCGGGGGTAGCCGGTCCGGAGAAAATGGGGGCCTTCTACGGTAGCACGCAAGGCTACGGCGAGGCAGGCCTCTACTATGCGCCGGGAGGGCAATACACACTCTACGGGACTGAAGGGGGGCCCGCCTACGGCGAGGCAGGGGCGCCATATAGCGAGGAAGGGGCCCCCTACAGCGAGAACGGGGGCCCCTACAGCGAGGGAGGAGCCCCCCCCAGCGAGACAGGGGCCCAATACAGCGAGGGAGTGCCCCCCTACGGCGCGGAGGGGGCCCCCCAAAACAAGGAAGAGACACCCAACAGCAAAGTAAGCGCCCCCAATAGCGGAAAGAGGGCCCCACACAGCGAGGAGAGGTCCCCCAACAGCGAAAAAGGGGCCCCCGGCAGCAAAGAGGGATCCCCCGACAACGAGAACGGGGACCACTACAGCGAGAAAGAGGCCCCCAAAGGCGAGAACGGGGCCCCCGAAAGCGAGAAAGGGGCCCCCAAAAGCGAGAAAGGGGACCCTTCCAGCGAGGGAGGTTCTCCCTACAGCGAGAAAGAGGCCCCCAAAAGCGAGAGAGGTTCGTCCTACAGCGGGAGAGGATCCCCCTTCAGCGAAGAAGGGGACCCCTACAGCGAGAGAGGTTCCCCCCTTAGCGAGGAAGAAGGGGCCCCCTACGGCCACGAAGAGGACAACTACAGCCCGGGAAGGGTCCCTTACAGCCCGGGAGGGGCCCCCTACAGCCCGGGAGCGGCCCCCTACAGCCCGGGAGCGGCCCCCTACAGCCCGGGAGGGACTGTCCCCTACAGCCCGGGAGGGGCCCCCTACAGCCCGGGGCGGGCCCCCTACAGCCCGGGACAGGCCTCCTACAGCCCAGGAAGGGCCCCCTACAGCCCGGGAGGGGCTGTCCCCTACAGCCCGGGAGGGTCCCCCTACAGCCCGGGAGGGGCCCCCTACAGCCCGGGAGGGGCTGTCCCCTACAGCCCGGGAGGGGCCCCCTACGGCCCGGGAGGGTCCCCCTACAGCCCAGGAAGGGCTCCCTACAACCCGGGAGGGGCCCCCTACAGGCCGGAAGGGGCCCGCTGCAGCCCGGATGGGGCCCCCTGCACCCCGGAAGGGTCCCCCTACAGCCCGGGAGGGTCCCCCTACAGCCCGGGAGGGTCCCCCTACAGCCCGGGAGGGTCCCCCTACAGCCCGGGAGGGGCCCCCTACAGCCCGGGAGGGGCCCCCTACAGCCCGGGAGGAGCCCCCTACAGCCAGGAAGGGGCCCCCCACAGCGGTCAAAGGGCCCCCTACAGCGACGGGGACACCCACGGCGGGAGAGGCTCCCCTTACAGCAGCGGAGGGAGCCCCTACAGCTTGGATGACTTCCCCTGCAGCGAGCAGTCGCTCCCCTACATGCATGATGTGTCCACCTACAGCCGTTTATTGGGCCAATACAGCGACGAAGAAGCCACTGACAGCGAAATGGATGCCCCCTTCGGAGAACTAGTGCTCTCTGAGAGCGACGATGAGGGCCCCCACAGCGAGGAGGGGGCCCCCTACAGCGAGGAAGGGGCCCCCGACGTCGAAACAGGGTTCCCCGACAGCGAGGACGAGGCCCCCTACAGCGATGAAGAGGGCCCCTACAGCCCGACAGGGTACCCTGACAGCGAGGAGGGGCCCACCGACAGCGAGGAGGGGCCCCCCAACAGCGAGGAGGGGTCCCTTGACAGCGAGGAGGGGGCCCTTGAGAGCGAGGACGAGGCCCTTGACAGCGAGGAGGAGGCCCTTGACAGCGAGGAGGGGGCCCCCGACAGTGAGGGGGAGGCCCTTTACAGCGAGACAGAGCAGCAAGACGAAGAGACGGGGGCCTCCGAAGAGGAAAAAGATGCTGCTGCTGAGGAGTGGGGAGAAGAGAGAAACAACAGCAACATTGACGAGACCGACACAGAAGGTGAAGAAGCAGCAAGTGATGAAGAAATCGGAATCACAGATGATGGAGACACAAAGCCCGAAGGAGCAGCTGCTGGCAGCCGCTTGGGAGCAGCTTTTTCTTCCTTTTTGAGGCTGAAAGATCCCTGGAATCCGCCGGGAGAAGGGAGACTCTTCCCAAGATCAGATAGCCCCTCTGCTGCTGTTGCTGCTGCTGCCAGCTCCCTCGGCTGCCCCCGCTGCAGGGAGACGGACGACGTGTGGGTGGGGTACCGGCCTGAGGACAGCATCATCAGCAGCAGCAGCAGCAGCAGCAGCAGCAGGAAGCGCGCGGGGACGGAGACAGACGCAGACACGGAATCGGACACGGAGACAGACACTGGAGATGCAACCGACACAGACACTGAAGTTGAAGAACCTTTGACAGAAATAGAAGTCTCCGAGACAGAAGTGGAACTTAGCGAAGGAGAGACTGACGGCACTGACACGGGAAAATCTGGCTGGGAGACTGCGCCTGAAGAGTCTGTGGCCCATTCGGGAGGGTCACTTTGGCAGCAAAAAAGGACTTTTGAAAATCCCGAGGAGACATTTCCGCGGCTGCAGCAAGCAGCAGCTGCTGGCTGGCCCGGCTACGTGATGCTGGAGGACGTCTGGAAGGAGTCTACAGCAGCAGCAGCGGCAGATGCAGCAGCAGCAGCAGCAGCAGCAGAAGCAGAAGCCGCAGCCGCACTAGCTGCTGCAGCGGAAGAAGCGGGACCAGCAGAAGCAGCAGCAGCAGCAGAAACGGAAGAGGCACGCGCTTCAGCGGGCTACGGTTCCTGGGGGCACACGTTTGAAGGCTTTCACTGGCCAGAAACGCAGCAGCAGCAGCAGCAGCAGCAGCAGCAGCAGGAGCAGCCGAGAAGCAGCAAAAGAAGACAGAGCACTAGTGAGGCGGAGACTAGGGATATGGACAACGAAACAGATCCAGAGAGAGAAAGAGTTGGAGAGGCTAATGCATGGAGAGGCAGCAACTTCAGCCCAAATGATGATCCAGGTCTTGCCCACATTTTGAAGGGGCTCGAGAGTCTTGTGAGTACCCCGGCCTCTCTTCCCTCTTCTCCCATGCTGCTGGAACCTCCTACGGAGACACAGTTGAAGGACCCTGCTGCTGCTGCTGCTGCTGCTGCTGCTGCAGCAGCAAGTGCGGGCCGCACGTCCCTTCGCAGGCCCTCCGCGCAATACCCGTGGCAGCAGCAGCACCAGCAGAAGCCGACGTCGCATGACCAGTTTCGCTGGATGTCTGAAGAGGACCATATGGAGGGGGCCCCCATGGAGGGGGCCCCCATGGGGGATGCCTCCATGGAGGGGGGCCCCCTGCCTCCGGGGGGGCGCCCCAAGGGGGGCCCCCAGCGCAGCCCGCCGCCCCTGTGGAGGCCACCACCTTACTACGGACAGTGGCCCGGCTGGCGGCCGCCCCCGCACCACCGGTGGGGCCCCTACACTCCCTGGCGGCCAAGTTCACACCAAAGAAGGTCCTACGGCCCGCCAGTGAGGGGCCCCCCGATGGCGCGCGAGAGCCATCCCCACTACTGGGGTTCCTCCACCATGGAGGGGGGCCCCCTGCCTCCGGGGGGGCGCCCCAAGGGGGGCCCCCAGCGCAGCCCGCCGCCCCTGTGGAGGCCACCACCTTACTACGGACAGTGGCCCGGCTGGCGGCCGCCCCCGCACCACCGGTGGGGCCCCTACACTCCCTGGCGGCCAAGTTCACACCAAAGAAGGTCCTACGGCCCGCCAGTGAGGGGCCCCCCGATGGCGCGCGAGAGCCATCCCCACTACTGGGGTTCCTCCACGCCGCCAGTGGGCTCGTGGCCCCCCCCGCAGCAGCGGGGGCCCCCCGAGGGCCCCGGGGGCCCCGGGGGCCCCGGGGGCCCCGGGGGCCCCGGGGGCCCCGGAAGGTCCCCCACGCAGCCATGGGAGCCCCCCGTGTCCCCCTGGAGGATCCCTGTGTCCCCAAAGGGGGCCCCCAGGCAGTCTCCCCCGCCTGGAGGGCACCACCCCGCGAAGTACATGCGGCCTCTAGGGTATGCAGGGCCCCCAGGATCCCCGGGGCCCCCAGGAAATTACCCTCCTTGGAGGCCCCCGATGCACACCCGCGAGGGCCCAAGGCCTCCCTTTGGGGGCCCCCGGCCGCCACAGAGGTCCCCCACGTCGCCACGGGAGCCCCCAGTACCCTTCCCGAGGGGGTACGCCCCGTTTGGGCCCCCACGCACGCCGATGGGGCCCCCCAGGAAGGGCTGGAATGCCCCCTTGCCGCCGCCCCACCCTGGGCCCCCCATAACGCGGTGGAGGGTACAGTCGCCAGTGCACGGGGCCCCGGCGGGGGGCCCCCGGGGGCCCCCGCAGCCTCTGGAGGGCCCCTCTTATCGATTTAGAGTCCGTGGTGGGGGCCAAAACGCGGAAGATCAACTTAGGCCTGACAGCCACTCCAAGCCAAGGGGCTCTTAGGGCCCCGGGGTTTGGGGGCCCCAGGGTTTGGGGGCCCCAGGGGCCACCAGGATGGCACTAGTTGGTACATGCGGGCCCTGGGGCTTTTCTTTGTCTCCTGAGAAGGAGACAAACCCCACAGGCTGCTGCGGCGAGGGCTGCTGCCTCTTGCTGTGTCTCCTTGTGCGGCCACACTGAGACACCGGCGCACTCTTACTGCTGCTTCGAAGCTGCTGCTGCTGCTCTCCAGCAGGCCTTACCGTTCCGGGGCCCTCTGCTGCTTGTGCCCAGGGGCCCCTGCGTTTTATGGGCCTCTGCCGTTCGAGGGGTCTTCTCTTGGCCAGGGGCCCCCCCTATATTTAGGGGGCCCCTTTCTATTTAGGTGATTCCGCTCTATCTAGGGGCCCCCCTCTATGTAGGGAGCCCCCGGTGGTGCTGGGGGGCCCCCACTGTTGAAGGCGACCCCCACTGTGCAGGGCTCCCCACTGTTGAGGGGGCCCCCCACTGTGTAGGGGGCCCCCGTTGGGGGCCTTTTGCTGTTTTTTCTTCGTTGTTCGCCATTGCCTTTGTAGTCAAACTAATGGCGGCTGCGTTTTATGTTAGGAAAGACCGAAACGTTGATTGGCGCTAACTGGGATTTGTCTTGTGAAAGGAACTGTTGAAAATGTCTTGTCCTCAAAAAGGAATTTTTGAAGAAGCTTTGAAGATCCACTGCTGCATCTTTTCCGAAAATGCAACTTGGGGCCCCCTTTTATCTTTGTTTCTCTATGGCTTTTTTGCCCCCTCAGGAAGATATACCTACGTAGAAATGCATCTATGTGTAAATGTACATTAAACGCGCTTTTCAATTATCTATTTGATATATTTGAAAGCATTTTTACATTTAAATGCACTTATAAACGTACATCTAAGACCAAGCTGCATGCGTTTTGTTTGTGTAAATGTTTGTCGGCGCTCTGCGCCTTCTCTAGCCTCTTCTGTTTGCCTTCCTTTTAGTTCCGTTTGCCTTAAAGGCAGCGTAGATATGAATATATATATATATATATTACACATTGTACATATATATTTTTTATATTAGTATATTTTAAATATCATTTATTTATATATTGTATGTGTTTATTTGCGTGTTCATATTATATGTGTGCGTATAATATTATTAAGTGGCTTACTGTGTTTAGACACAGTAAGCCACTTAATAATATACGCATACATATAATTATATATATATATACATGTATACATCTGAACTGATATACATACCCTTATAGAAATATCCTCACCTGTAGTGTATGTTCGAAAGCGTGTAAGTGTAATTTATAAATTTGAATATTTGCATGTAAGTGCATGTGCACATGCACGCATATACACATAGATGCATACATATACGTATATATTATTATTTATTATATATAATATATACGCATATATATATATATATATATGGGACACATATTCACATTTATATCAGTATGCATACATGATTGTATAAATATATATCTATATATATGTGTACATATATATGTATGTGCATATATACATATGCATGTACACATATATGGAGGGATATACATATGCCGATATATACGGGTGCACATCGACATACATGTGTGTATGGATTTATATCTATACATGCATATATATATATATATATATATATATATATATATATACATCCATATACATGAATATATAT
>NW_013651770.1:1173-15890 GCF_000499385.1 Eimeria necatrix | reverse complement strand
GGGAGGGGAGGGGAGGGGGGAGGATGGGGTGCTGGTGCTCGGGGTACTGCTGCTGCTGCTGTTTGTGCTGCTGCTGCTGCTCGTGCTGCTGCTGCTGCTGCTGCTGCTGCTGCTGCTGCTGCAGTGTTGGTTGGTTTGTGTGTTGTTTGGCGTGAAGGGCGGCACATGGGGATTGGGAAGCGGAAAGGCACTCGAGACGCGCGGCTGCCTGCGAAGGTGCTTTGGATGCGGCGGCAGCGCGTGCTGCGGCGGCTGCTGAAGAAGTACAGAGACGCGAAGAAGATCGACAGCCACATGTGGGGTCTTTGGGTGGAAAGCGGCGCTTTTTTCGGCTTTTTTGTTTATTTTATTCTTCCAAATTATTTATTTTATATTATTCGAGTTTACTCGCCGAAATTTGACGCAATTTGACCCCAGATCGCCCAGCTTTCCACTCCTGCTGCTGCTGCTGCGCTGCTGCTGCTGCTGCTGCTGCGCTGCTGCTGCTGCTGCTGCTGCTGCAGGTACCACAAGCTGTACGTGCGGTGCAAGGGGAACCAGTTCAAAAACAAAAGAGTTTTGATCGAAGCATCGAAGCAATTCACAATGAGAAGAACTTGAAGGTCAAGGAGAAGGCGCTGCAGGAGCAGGTGGACGCGCGGAAGCAGAAGGCAGCAGCCCAGAAGGAAAAGAGGAAGCTGAAGGAAGAAAACAAAAAGGCCGGAGTTGCTGCTGCCAAGCCCGCGCAGTAGCTGCTGCACAGGCTCTGCATGCAGCAGCAGCAGCAGCAGCAGCAGCAGCTGCTGCTGCAGTGCTGCAGCAGCAGCTGCTGCAGTGCTGGCGCATTTCCCCTCCTTTTGCCCCCAACTCCCTCCCCAGCAGCAAAAACAGCAGCAAAAACAGCAGCAAAAAGCAAACTGGAACTTCTCGGATATTTATTTCTGTTGCTTTTTGCGAAAAGTCGAAACTTGAACTGCACTTGAACTGCGGCGCTGCGGTGTACAGACACCTCGCGAACGCTGCTGCTGCCGCTGCCGCTTAGGCTTAGAGTCGAGTCTTTGGCCTTCCAAAATAAATTAAAGTTCATTTTTAATTACTTTTAATTCACATTTTCAAATTAAATAGTCCTGAGAACAAAAGTAATGACCCCTTCGGCCCTCCATTTGGATTTGCAAAATAGTTGAGTTCAACTTCACCCAATTTCCGCCATTTCGGTGAAAATGACTCCGGCCAGCAGCAGCAGCAGCAGCAGCAGCAGCAGCAGCAGCAGCAGCAGCTTCGCTGTGGGGCTGTTTTGCTGCTGCTGTTTGTCTCGAAGCAAAGAGGTTGAAAATGAAAGAGCAGCAGCAAAGTTGAGTTGGCCCTGGGGATGGCATGCTGGAGGCAGCTTTCTGCGCAGTTTAGCTGGCTAGCCAGCTAGCTAGCTAGTTTGCTAGCTAGCCAACCAGCTGGCTGGCCAGGTATCCAGCTAGCCAGCTAGTTAGCTAGCTAGCCAACCAGCTGGCTGGCTAGCTACCAGCTAGCTAGCTAGCTAGACTGTTAGCTGCCTCGAAGAGGGTGCCTTTGCTGCCAAGTCTTAGTGTGTGGATGCAGCTAGCTAGCTGTGCAGCTAGCCATTGCGCAGCTAGCTAGCTGGGTATATAGCTAGCTAGCCATCCGTGCAGCTAGCTAGCTAGCTGCTCAGTTTCCTGGGGGCGAGTAGCCCCAACTAGCTGCTGCACCTCCGCTAGCTAGCTGGTCTGTTATGGGCTCATTGCGTTGGGTTTCCAAACCCTAAACCCTAAAACGTGGTTTAGGCCTCTTCGGCTAGGGTTTAGGGTTTTTGGCGTTTTGTCCGCAGCCCATTTCTGTCTTTTCTTTTGGAGTTTATTTGCCAATCTATTATTTAAAAACATTAATTTATTTTTCAAATTCATAAAAGATTATATAAATGATTAATATTGCATTTAAAAGACAAACTGCAAACGCCCCCCACGGGCGTGGGGTGTACGTACACCTGAAGGCCGCGAAGCAAAAGGAAATTTAAACCTTTCGAAAACCTCCACAAGTTTAATAATAATAATAATATGATAATAATAATAATAATAATAATAATAATAATAATAATAATAATAATACAATGTTGTAACACTAATAATATAATAATAATAGTTATAGTAGTAATAATACTAATAATTAGTAATAATAATAATATAATAATAACCATATAATAATATAATGATAATATAATAATAATAATAATAATAATAATAATAATAATAATAATAATAATAAAGAGAAACTTTTATTGTCTTAGGGTTTTTTTTCTCTTTAGGGTTTTGTTTGCCCCTCAGAAGAGAACAAACAAACAAACTAAATAACTAACAAAATAAATAAATAAATAAATAAATAAATAAATAAATAAATAAATAAATAAATAAATAAATGAATAAATAAATAACAGAATAAACAACTAACTAACTAACTAACTAACCAACTAACTAAATAAATAAATAAATAAATAAATAAACAACTAACTAACTAACTAACTAAATAAATACATAACAAACTAACTAACTAACTAACTAACTAACTAACTAACTAAGTAAATAAATAAATAAATAAATAAACAACTAACTAACTAACTAAATAACTAAATAAATAAATAAATAAACAACTAACTAACTAACTAACTAAATAACTAAATTAATAAATAAATAAATGAACAACTAACTAACTAAACAAATAAATAACAAACTAACTAAGTGACTAACTAACTAACTAAGTAACTAGCTAACTAAATAAATAAATAATAAACAACTAACTAACTAACTAACTAACTAACTAAATAAATAAATAAATAAATAAATAAACAACTAACTAAATAACTAACTAACTAACTAACTAACTAACTAACTAAATAAATAAATAAATAAATAAATAAATAAATAAACAAATAAATATTGGATTAATGAATATACTAACGAGTGGTAGATGGCCCAAATGCGAGAACTCCGACTTGCAGCGATGCAGCAAAACTAGGAGAAGCAGCAGCTGCAGCAGCAGCTGCAGCAGCAGCTGCAGCAGCAGCTGCAGCAGCAGCTGCAGCAGCAGCTGCAGCAGCAGCTGCTGTTGCTGCAGTAGCAGCAGCAGCAGCAGCAGCAAAAAAAACAAGACGCTGCAGCAGCAAACTCCTCATGCTGCTGCCTCCACCGCCTCAATGCGGACGGAGCCTGCTGCATCAGGAAGCTTATCGTTCAATTCCATCTGAGACAAACACCCTAAACCCTAAACCCTAAACCCTAAACCCTAAACCCTAAACCCTAAACCCTAAACCCTCCCACCTGCAGCTCCAGCGTTATCTGCCGCTTTTCTTTATTTGTTTCAATCAGCAGCACAGAACCTCCGTGGCTCTGCAGCAGCGGCCGCAGCTGCGTCAAGACTTCTTCAACTGCAGCATCCGACAGCGGCACCCTATCTGCTGCTGCTGCTGCTGCTGCTGCTGCTGCTGCTGCTGCTGCTGCTGTGGGGTCCTCGCTGCTGCTGCCTAGGGGGCAGTCGCCGCCCGGGCCCGCTCCCAAGTGCTGCGCCTCAGCTTCCTGCTGCGGCGCTGCTGCTGCTGCCTCTGCTGCTGCTGTTGCTGCTGTGGCGGCCTCTGCTGCTGCTGCTGTGGCGGCCTCTGTTGCTGCTGCTGCATCTCCCGCTGCTGCTGCTTCTCCTGTTGCTGCTGCTGTAGTGTCTGCTGCTGAGAAGAGAGCCAGGTGCTGCCGCGGCGGCTTCTGCTGCGCCGCGACGCGCGTTGCTGCAGCAGCTGCTGCAGCGTTCGCTGCAGTAGCAGCAGCAGCAGCAGCAGCAGCAGCAGCAGCAGCGTCAGCGGCCCAGGGCCCCATGAAGGCACTGGGCAAAGGAGACAGAGAAACAAAGGCCCGGCGGCTAGCCAAGAGGCAGCTAGCCAGCGGGCAGCTAGCTAGCCAGCTAGCCAGCAGCCAGCTAGCCAGCAGCCAGCTAGCTAGCTGCCCCATGAGGCGCAGAGCAGCAGCAGCAACTCGCAGCAAGAGAGGGGGAATCTGCAGCAGCAGCTGCTGCTGCTGCCGGTGCTGTTGCTGCTGCTGCAGCAGATGCTCCTGTTGCTGGTACTGTTGCTGTTGCAGCTGCAGCTACTGCTGCCGCTGCTGCTGTTGCTGCTTCAGCTGCTGCTGCTGCTGCTGCTGCGGGTGCTGCTGCTGCTGCAGCAGCAGAAGGTGGAAGGAGAGCAGCAAAGAAAGCAAATTGAGTCTCTAGCTGCTGCTTCCTCTTTTCCTCTATTTCGGGTTTCCTTGTGGGGCCCCACAGCCCCCCGTGGGGGAAAAGTCGAGGGTTTAGGGTTTAGGGTTTAGGGTTTGGACTTCAGCCGTTCGGGTCTAGGGTTTGTCAGCTACGGTTAGGGTTTAGGGTTTAGGGTTTAGGGTTTAGGGTTTAGGGTTTAGGGTTTAGAAGGAGGAACACAGTCCGAAAGACACTTGGCCGATTTGAAATGAACAAATTAAAGAAATAAACCATTTAACTAGGGTGTATGTACACCCCAGCCCTTTAAAAAAGACAGACAGACACTGGGGGCCCCCTGGGGCCCCTCTAGTACCCTCTGGGGGCCCCCTGGGGGCCCCCTGTAGGGGGGCCCCCTAGGGGCCCCTGGGGGGCCTCGTGGGGGCCCCCGAGCCGCGTCGTCGATGCTGGGTGTTTGCTGGAGTCTGTGGCTGTTTTTAATGGAAGTTGGGTTTTGAAAAGTGATGTTTGAAGAATTAAATAAATGAAATTGAAATGAAGTTTGCTGCAGCAGCAGAGGGGTTGCTGCTGCTGCAGTGTACAGACACCAGCGGTCCTGAGCAGCTCCGGGTGTACGCGCAGCACAGCAGCAGCAGCAGAAAGGCCAGCCGCGTGGCTGCGTGGGAAAGCTTTTGCATTTAATTCAATTAAGTCATTTAATTGAATTAAATGAATTAATTGAATTAATTGAATTAATTTGCTGCACTTTTGCTGCAGTTTAAGCGGAGAAAAGGCTGGCTGCTGCAGCGGAGTCCGCGGTGGCAGCAGCAGCTGCTCTGAGGCGGCTGCGGCGCCGCGAGCGCCCAACTGCGGGATTAAACCCTCAAATAAAGGGATTAAACCCTCAAATAAACCCTTTTTATCATTTAATTCTTTTTATTTTCCTTTTTTAATCCAATGGACATTTGCATTCGCCAAAACATCACTGCGGACAGACCCTCCTCAGTGCTTCGGCTGTATGCTGACCCCCGCGGAAGAGCCCTCCGCTGCTTTGCGGTGTCTGAACAGGGCGGCCTTGCTGCTGTTTGCCTCTGCGCCTATCCCAAGCGGGCTCTTGCTGCAGCAGCAGCAGCTTTCTCCAGCAGCAGCAGCAGCAGCAGCAGCAGCAGCAGCGGCGGCGGTCCCCCATCCCGCGCACCCGAGGCAGCCGGGCCGCCTGAAGGGCCCCCTGGGGGGCCCCCTGAAGAGCTCCCTGGGGGCCCCCCTGGGGGCCCCCTTGGGGGGCCCCCAGAAGGGCCCCCAGAAGGGCCCCCAGCCCAGGGGGCCCCCGCGGGCCTGAGGCCCTGCTGCTCGAGCCCCTCTGCAGCAGCAGAAGAGGAGCAGCAGGGGGATTTGCTGCAGCAGCAGCAGCAGCAGCAGCAGCCCTCCTGCGGGGCCCCTGAGGGGCCCCGCAGGAGGGCTGGTACTTTTGGTTTTGGGTCTGGTCCCAGGAAAAAGGTAAAGACAGAAGCAAATGCCCCAGCAGCAGCAGCAGACTCCGCAGCAGCAGCAGCAGCTGCTGCTGCTGCTGCTGCAGCAGCGGCAGCAGTGGGAGCGGGAGCCGCATTGCACGGGGCAGAGGAACAGCAAGAGCAGCAGCAGCCGGAGCGTCCGCAGCAGCAGCAAGAAGCACAGCAGCAGGACAAGCAGCAAACCCAGCAGCAGCAGCAGCAAGAGCAGCAGCAGCAGCAGCAGCAGCAGCAGCAGCAGCAGCAGCAAGGAGACGGGTCCTGCATCGTTCTTGTGGACACAAGGCACCTGCTGCCCTTCTGGGAGTTGTGTCTGGGGGGCCCCTCTGCTGCTGCAGGGGGCCCCCTGCTGCAGCCGATCCGCTGCTGCTGCTGCTGCTGCAACCGCTGCCACCTGGGTCTCTGCCGCCGCTGCTCTGATGGGCCCGTCTCAGCAGCAGCAGCAGCAGCAGCAGCAGCAGCAGTCGGGGATGAACAAGCAGCAACAGCAGCAGCAGCAACAGCACCAAGAGATGAACGAACAGGAGCAACCGCAGCAGCAGCAGCAGCAGCAGCAGCAGCAGCAGCAGCAGCACGCGGCCCTCCGCCCTTCCGCTGCACTTCAGTCTCTTTTGCATGCAATGATTGCTGCCTCGTTTTGGTGGACGCAGCAGGGGCAGTAGAGATCCTCGCGCTGCGGCCCATCGCAGCAGCAGCAGCAGCAGCAGCAGCAGCAAAGGCATCATCTGCAGCAGCAGCAGCAGCAGCAGCAGGGGAATGCCCTGCTGCTGCTGCTGGGGACCCCAAGGCAGCCCCCGCAAACCCTGCGGAAGCAGCAGCAGCAGCAGCAAGCGCGCCCGCAAGCTCAGCACCCGGAGCAGCAGCAGGAGCCCCCGCTGCAGCAGCAGCAGCAGGAGCCCCCGCTGCAGCAGCAGCAGCAGCAGCAGCAGCAGCAACGCATGCAGTGGGGGCCCCCTACCCGCGGCGTCTGGCGCGCCTGGAGCTGCTGCCCTGCAGGCTGCTGGGGGGCCCCCTGCTGCTGCAGACTTTTCATTTGCTGCGGGTGGGGGCCCTCAGCAGCAAAGAGCAGCACGAGCTGCTGCTGTCTTCTTTTTGGCTGCAAGACAGGTGGGCCGGGCCCACCTGCTGCCCCCACTCCCAGCCAGCCCCCAGCAGCAGCAGCAGCAGCAGCAGCAGCAGCAGCAGCAGCGGCAGCAGCAGCAGCGGCAGCTGCAGCAGCAGCAGCGCTCCCAGCAGCAGCAGCAGCAGCAGCAGCAGCGCTCCCAGCAGCAGCAGCAGCAGCAGCGCTTCCAGCGGCAGCAGCAGCGGCGCTCCCAGCAGCAGCAGCAGCAAGCCTCGCCGCAGCAGCAGCAGCAGCAGCAGCAGCAGCAGCAGGGGGAGGGAGGACCTGGTGCAGGAAAGTGCGGAGGGCTGGGCCGTGCTGCGGGCGCGGAGCTGGGATCGGTGGGATCGCGATCCCACCGATCCCAACTCCCGGCCCCCCTTCAGGGGCCCTTATTTGTTTGCTGAAGTTTTGCTGCAGCTGCAGCAGCAGCCGCCGCTGCGGCTGCTGCTGGACTTGTCGCAGCAGCAAGTGCTGCGCTGCGTCTCGCTGCTGCCCTTCGAGCTCGCAGCAGCTTGCCTCGCCTTCACTGCAGCAGCAGCCCCGCACCCCCCGCAGCAGCAGCAGCAGCAGCAGCAGCAGCAGCAGCAGCAGCGAGGGCCGGAGAGAGGCGCGGACTGCAGCAACGCGGGAGGGGCCTCCTGGGACTCGGAGGGGCCTGCTGCTGCTGCTGCAGCTGCTGCTGCAGCTGCAGCGGCGGAGGCGCGCAGCACAAAGGGGCCCCCCACGTCTTCTGAGGAACTGCAGCAGCAGCAGCAGCGGCAGCAGCACGAGCACCACGAGCAGCAGCACGAGCAGCAGCAGCAGCAGCAGCAGGAGCGCGCTGCACGCAGCCAAACTGCCCCTGCGCAGCGGCTAAGGCGGGGCAACCCCAGGGGCCCCCGGGGGCCCCCCGGATCTGCAGAAAAGGTGGAGGGGAGGCTGCGGCTGAGCAGCTATGCGCATGCATTATTTCAGTTCAATCCGAATGCCTCTTTGCGGCTGACTCACGGGGTGTACGTACACCTCAGCGGCGAGAAGCAGCAGCAGCAGCAGCAGCAGCAGCAGCAGCAGCAGCAGCAGCAGCAGCAGCAGCAGCAGGGGCTGCGTGCTGCTGCTGTGTCCCCCAGCAAGTCCCTCTCGCAGCTGCACAGGGACTTTCCCGTGGGCGTTTTCAGGCAGCAGCTGGAGACAGACAAGCGGCTGCCGCTGGTGCCGCTGCCGCCAGCAGCAGCAGCAGCAGCAGCAGCAGCGGATGCAGCAGCAGCAGCAGCAGCAGAGTGGGAAGGCAGCAGGTGGCTCGTCGCACTCGCGCTGCCCTGCGGGATGATTGTCGTCGTGGACCTTCACCACAGAGTCTTGGCCAGGTAATTTGCTGCTGCTGCTGCTGCTGCTGCTGCTGCTGCTGCTGCTGCTTGCTGCTGCTGCTGCTGCTGCTGCTGTTCACATTGTTGCTGCTGCTTCTCAAGCTGCTGCTGCTGCTGCTCTGGCTCTGAAACTGCCGTTTCTGCTGTTCCTGCTTTTGCTGCTGCCTCGACAATCCCGTGCACAAGGAATGGAACATTTGTAGCCCAGTGCTTCGTTTAGGGTTTAGGGTTTAGGGTTTAGGGTTTAGGGTTTAGGGTTTAGGGTTTGGGTGGCAGGTACCGCTTCCCCACTGCGAGGGCTGGGGCATTTGACCATCTGGAGGCCCAAGAGGGAGGGGCCTTTTTGCTAGCTTGGAGAGAGAAGCTTGCTGTGCTGCTGTCTCTCGAACCAGCAGCAGCAGCAGCAGCAGCAGCAGCAGATGCAGCAGCAGCAGACGCAGCAGCAGCAGGGCTTGAAGACGCGACCCGCGACCCCCTCGAGGCCTTCTGGAGGTGCAGGCAAATGGAGACTGCCAGCGACGACGAGCAGCAGCAGCAGCAGCAGCAGCAGCAGCAGCAGCAGCAGGAAGACGAGGCGTCACGAGGGAGCGAAGACGCGCAGAACAGCAGCAGCAACAGCAGCAGCAGCAGCAGCAGCAGCACTGCTGGCTCTTCTTCTACGTCGCGGCGTCTTCTTCATTCAAGGGATAAGAAAGGGCTTCCCGCAGCTAAAGATATACTACAAGGTAAGCTAACTAGGCAGCTAGCTGCCTGCGCAGCTAGCTAGCTAGCTAGCTAGCTAGCTAGCTAGCTAGCTACTAGGTAGCATTGTAGCTAGCTAGCTAGCTAGCTATATAAATAACTAAGTGACTAACTAAGGATTACTGTAGCTAGCTAGCTAGCTGACTAGCTAGCTAGCTAAATAGCTAGCCAGCTAGCTAGCTAGCTAGCTAGCTCGCTAGCTGGCTAGCTAGCTAGCTAGCCACGGACCAGCAGTGCCTCGCCAGGTACCCGTGCTTCAAGCTTGCTGTTTATCTTCTTAGCTAGCCAGCTAGTTACCTCTCCAGGCTTGTTCCAGCTAGCTAGCTAGCCAGCTAGCCAGCCAGCCATCTGGGCAGCTAGCTAGCTAGCTAGCTCGCTAGCTAGCTAGCTAGCTAGCTAGCTAGCTAGCGTTTGTGCCTGCGGGGCTGCTGCCGCTCGGTTGCTGCAGGGGAGAGCCCCACAGCTGAAGATGAGCAGCAGCAGGGGAGCGCGCTTGCTGGGGGCTGGAGCAGCAGCAGCTGGCTTGCTGGCAGCAGGAGCAGCGCAGCAGCAGCAGCAGCAGCAGCAGCAGCAGCAGCAAGAGAGCCCCTCAGCCTCAAAGTGCACACTGAGCTGCCCGTGGGCGGCCGCTTCGGCCAAAGCGGAGCCAAAATGGAAAGATTTGCTGTTTGCTGCTTCTCGAGGGACCCGCTGCTGCAGTGGCTTGCTGTTGCTTCCAGGAAGGGGCTCGTGAGCTGCTGCTGCTGCTGCTGCTGCTGCTGCTGCTGCTGCTGCTGCTGCTGGGGTTGATGCTGGTGCGGCTGGGCTGGGGCTCATGGTGCTGTTGTTGCTGCTGCTGCTGGGGCCGGGGCGTATGTTGCTGCTGCTGCTTTTGCTGCTGCTGCTCTTGCTGCTGCTGCAGCAGCATTTGCTTCTCACAGTAGCAGCAGCAGCAGCAGCAGCCTCAGCAGCAGCAGCAGCAGCGGCCACACCACAAACACCACCAGCACCACAGCAGCAGCAGCAGCAGCAACAACACAAATAACAGCACACCACCTTCACCACCACCACCACCACCTCCCTCATCATCATTTGCTGCTGCTGCTGCTGCTGCTGCTGCTGCTGCTGCTGCTGCTGCAGTCGCAGCGGGTGTTATATTTTGTGCGTCTGGGGGCCCACAGCCCCCGCGGGCTTTCGCGCAAAGACCTTCACTTGGAGACGGCCTTTTTGCCTTTGCCTTTGCAGGTAATTTTAATTTTTTTTTTAATTTTTTAAATTTATTTTTAACTTTTTAAATCAAATTTTGGCACTTTTTAGCCCATTTTAAAGCCCTTTTAAAGCTCTTTTCAAGTCCTTTTGAAGGCCTCTTCAAATCCTTTTGAAAGATCTTCCAAAGAACTTTAAAAGGACTTCAAAAGTATTTTCTAAATTCCTTTGAAGTACTTCTAGAGTCTTTTTAAAAGTCTTTTTAAAAATATTTTAAAGACCTTTTTAGTCTTTTCAAAATCCTTTGAAAGTCCTTTTTTCTTTTTAAAATTTTTGTTTTTTTATTTTTTATTTTTGGAGATTCCATTTCTGATTTGTTTTAATTTTTTGGCTGTCTTTGCAGTTTCTTTGAAGATCTTTTTTGGCATTTTTGTTTCATCTTTTGAATCCTTTTAATCATTTTAATCTTTTAAATCTTTTTGATCTTTTTTGTCTTTTTGTCTTTTATTTCTTTCAACATATTTAATCTCTTTTTCTGCTTCTTTTCGTGTCTTTAAAGCCCCCTCATCTGCTGTGCTGCTGCTGCTGCTGCTGCTGCTGCTGCTGCTGCTGCTGCTGCAGCTGCAGTGGCTGCCGCGTTCGCCCTCGTCTTTGCTGCTGCTGCCGGACCACCGCCGCTTTTTGTGTCTTCTTTCTTTTGTGTCTTCTCCGCATTCTGAGATTTGTTTAATTCAACCATATATCCATTTCCCGCCCTGCAGCAGCAACAAGCAGGACCTCGAGGCTCCCTGGGGCTACGACCTGGGCAGCAGCAGCAGCAGCAGCAGCAGCAGCGGCAGCAGCAGCAGCAGCGGCAGCAGCAGCAGCAGCGGCGGCAGCAGCGGGGAGGAGGGGCCCCCGCAGCGGGGCCCCGGGGGCCCCCAGAAACTTAAAGCAGCAAAGAAGTCTCTTAAGTATTCTATGCATAATCATTTGCTGCTAAAAACGAAATTATGCCCCCTTAAAGTGCTGCAGCAGCTGCAGCAGCAGCAGCAGCAGCAGCAGCAGCAGCAGCAGCAGCAGCAGCGGCTCCTCACCGCATGGCTTTCCCCCAAAGAGGCAAAGGCGCGGAAGCCCTCAGGTGTGGGACTTTTGATGTTCTCTTTTTTAATTATTTTAATTATTTTAATTATTTTAGTTATTTTAATTATTTTAATTATTTTAATTGTTTTAATTCTGTTAATCATTTTAATTCTTTTAATTCTTTTAATCATTTTAATCCTTTTGATTCTCTTAAAGCTTCTTCTGTTTTACTTCTTTTTACTTTCTTCTGCTCTTGCCGCTTTTTTCGAGGTTTTCTAAACCCTAAACCCTAAACCCTAAACCCTAGCCTTCCCTGCTCTTTGTCTAAGTGCCAAAACCCTAAACCCTTCACCGCTGAGTTTCTGTTGCTGCCCCTTTGCCCAACGCCCAAACCCTAAACCCCAAACCCTAAACCCTAAGCCGCAATCCCCAAACCCTAGGCTCAAACCCTAAACCCCAAACCCTAAACCCTAAACCCTAAACCCTCGCCGGTGTTGCGTTCTGTGGCGCAGCGCGCGCGCCGTTGAGCTTCGGGGGGTTTTTGTCTTCTTTTGGATTTGAAAAAAGAAATGCAAAAGAAGAAAAGCTTTTGGCACTTTTGTATTCTTCTTACTGCCGCGGAGAAAGCTGTACATACACCCCACACCCGCGCAGCTGTACGTACACCCCACGCCCGCGCAGCTGTACGTACACCCCAAACCAACTCAGCCAACAACTCCTTCTTTCCAATAATGATCTTTGCCAACCAGTTTATTTCATTGCCCGCACTTACGGCCCTTCCGCCACACCCTTTCCACCCTCAGGGGCCCCCTTAGGGGCCCCCTTAGGGGCCCCCTCAGGGGCCCCCTTAGGAGACCCCTTAGGGGCCCCCTTGGGGGCCCCCTTAGGGGCCCCCTTAGGGGCCCCCTTAGGGGCCCCCTTAGGGGCCCCCTTAGAGGACCCCATAGGGACCCCCTTGGGGGCCCCCATAGGGGGCTCCTCAGGGGCCCCCATAGGGGCCCCCACAGGGGCCCCCTTAGCGGTTTCTGGGGGTGGCTCTCTGGGGGCCCCCTTGGGGGTTCCTTTGGGGGCCCCTGTGGGGGCCCCTGTGGGGACTTCTGTGGGGGCCCCTGAGGGGCCCCCACAGGGGCCCGTAGCAGCCAGTGAGGCTGCCCCCAAACGATATGAGGTACCTTTTCGGGGGCCCCCTTTGGGCCCCCCCGGGGGGCCCCCTGAGGGGCCCCTAAGGGGCCCCCTTGAAGGCCCCAATGGGGGCCTTCGTGGGGGGCCCCTTACTGAGCCAGCTGGAGGGCCCCCCTTATCCGTTGGGGGGCCCCCTGCGGGTCTCCTTGGGGGCCCCCTGGGGGGCCCCCCAGGGGGCCCCTGTGAGGGTACTTTAAATATTCCTTTTGGCGAATTGCCTGGGGCAAACTCCACATGGTGTGGGGTTTATATAGGCCAGCCAATGGGCGTTTGGGGCTTTTTAGATGGGGCCCTTCAAATGCATGCAGCAGCAGCTTCTGGGGCCCCAGGACCCCACAGGGGCCCCCCCCAGGGCCATACAGAAGGGGAGGCCCAGGGGGCCCCTGGGGGCCCTTCAGGGGGGCCCCAGGGGGCCCCCCTTTTGCAGGGTCTCACCCCTGGGGCTCCTGCAGGGGGGCCCCAGGGGGACAGCGCTGTTGGGGGCCCCCAGGGGGGCCCCCAAACTCCAGGGGGCCCCCAACCTGCAGGGGCCCCCCAAGGGGGCCCCCAGGGGGACTTCCAAGGGGGCCCCCAGGGGGGCCCCCAAAGGGGCCCCCAGGGGGGCCCCCAGAAGCAGTACCCGCTGCTGCGTCAGAGGCTGCGGCAGCTTTTGGGGGTTTCTACTGAGGAGGTCGAAGGGCCCTTGCAAGGAAGTGCCAATAATACTACGGAAGCAGCAGCAGCAGCAGCAACAGCAGCAGCAGCAGCAACAGCAGCAGCAGCAGCAACAGCAGCAGCAAGCTGCTCTGGGTGCATTTCTGGCGCTGAGAAGCGGCGGCGGTGGAGATTGCAGGAAGAAAGTTTTTCAACAATTTCGGAAAATTTAAAAATAAAAAATTCAAAAAATTCAAAAAATTCAAAAAATTCAAAAAATTCAAAAACTTCAACAAATTCCACAACTCCAACAATAACAACAACCCCACCATCAACAACAACCCAATCCCCACCTGCAGCAGCAGCAGCAGCAGCAGCAGCAGCAGCAGCAATCCCAGCAGCACAGGCAGCATCAGCAGTCCCAGCAGCACAGGCAGCAGCAACAGCCCCAACAGCAGCAGGAGCAGCGGAAGACGCCGCAGCAGCAGCAACTGCAGCAGCAGCAGCAACGGCGGCAGCAGCAGCACCCCCACCCGCTGCAGCAGCAGCAGCAGCCCCGCGCAGCGTGGGGGAGGTGCTGGGCGCAGCGCGTTTGCTGCTGGGTCCTGCTGCTGCTGCTGCTGCTGCTGCTGCGCTGCGGCGCAGCAGACTGTGTCTGCCGAGCGAGCTGGGGGCTGGGGAAGTGTGGGGCGCTGGGGTGTACGTACACCCCGAGGGCGCAGCCCCCGAAGAAGCCTGGTGGGCGCAGCTGCGAGCAGCAGCAGCAGCAAGAACCCCACACCCCACACCTGGGATCGGGATCGGGATCGGGATCGGGATCGCCTCCTCCGAGGACCTCCTCAGGGCCCGCCTCCTCTGGGGCGACCCGCTGGTCCAGGCCGGCAGGAAGTACCGCAACAACTGGCGGCTTCCCGTCGTGTGGCCCAAACCCTAAACCCTAAACCCTAAACCCTAAACCCTAAACCCTAAACCCTAACTTTTTTGTCCTTGGCCGCGCCGCCCTAGGGCGCCAGGCAGCGGCTTCCCCTCTGGGCGCTAGAGACTTCGAAAAGCTACAGACTTGCATGCATGCATGCATGCGTGCATGCATGCATGCATGCATGCGTTATGCATGCATGCATGCATGCAGCGGGCTAATTTGGGTTTTTGAAGCTTTTGCGAGTTAAGTTCTGTTGTTTTCATTTGTCTACTTCGGGGCTAAGGAAGCAAAAAGAAAAGAAACAAAGAAACCTCCAAAGCCCCAAGCCCCGCAACTTCGCACAACCAAAAAACCAACCCCCCATCCACGCATGCATGCACGCATGCACGCATGCATGCATGCATGCATGCATGCATGCATGCGTGCATGCATGCACGCATGCATGCATGCGCGGGGCTGTACACAGTGTAGTGCATGCATGCATGCCGCACGCATGCATGCACCAAAGGCTCCTTCTTGCAAACGCCCATTCACATGCATGCCTGTTTGTTTGCATGCATGCACGCGTGCGTGCATGCATGCATCAGTGACCACTTGCATGCACACGCGCATGCATGCACGCATGCATGCACGCATGCATGCATGCATGCGTGCATGCATGCAGCATTTGCCTTCTTTGCGAGTCCGGCCTAATTGCATCACTGAGTGAGCGGCGGGCTCCGCGTCCGCGGGAAACCCCTCGAAAAGCCCTTTCTGCGCTGCATGCACGCATGCATGCATGCACGCATGCATGCATGCATGCGTGCATGCATGCATGCATGCATGCATGCGTGCATGCA
>NW_013651769.1:9676-13466 GCF_000499385.1 Eimeria necatrix | reverse complement strand
TTGAACATGTGGCAGGAATCGACTTGAAACTTGTGGCAGGTGTGTAGAGCAGTGCATATTATGTTCCACAGGCGTGTGCGGCTTCAGTGTTTAGTGGCTAAAGTAAGTGTGTGTGTCTCTAGTTGTGACGGCCGTTGTTTGCAGCAAAAATGCGCGTATGGTGTTAAGCTTTCCAAGGCACTGTGTATTGCTCTCCCGTCTGTTTCTATTTTGTTGTCGGTTTTTGTGGAGGAGCGTCTTGCGATTATCTCCAGACTAAGTGGCGTACTAGGTGACAGTGGCCAAGCATCTCCTCAGCTGCTCTTGCTTCTGGGGCACCGCGAGCAGAGAGTACGTGAGAGCAGGCGAGCTGGGACGGGTGGTACTTTGCTGGAATAGCTGCCTACGTGGGTCCTTCCATGTGCCATAGTGCTACTCGTGATTGTTTGCTGAGTGCTGCACAAGGCGCTGCCCGCATTTGAAAGCGTTGGTTGGTGGCTGCATCAGTGTCCATTGCGCTATGTCTTATGGAGGGGGGCGATTTGCATGCGCCACGTGACGACGGTGTCAGCCTGAAGCCATAGGGTTGCGGCAGGCAGTGAACAGTGATTTACGGAGGGTTGATTGTGAATGTGCAGGTTGGCGCTGCCCTCATCTGGGTTGGCCAAGGGTTACGTTTATTTTCTTGGTGAAGTCATGTTGACGGTGAAACCGGGTTTGTAGGGGGCATTGGCGTTGGACTACATACGCAGGTTGCGCGACTGCATGAGGCGCGATGTGTTGTGTGTCAGACTGCGAGGCAGTTGAAGTTGCGAGGCTGAATGGGTCTCAGTCGGTCAGCTGGAAGGCGGGGAGAGCACGAGTGGTGCATTGCTTCATCTCGGGCAATTGTGGAGGTTGTTCCCGAGTGAGGATCGGCGGTGCGGTGGGCGACATGGTTTGTTTGTGGGAATGCCGATTTACACGGGCTGAGGTTGGCTCCACACGTCGAACACGTTGAGAGGGAGCGAAACGCAGAGCAAATGAATTCTTTTTTATTTTAGGGAGTGAGAGTCGATGAGTAGGAGGCGTTCGGAGGGCAACTCGGCAGATCTACAAGTGCAAATTTGTTTCTTATTGGTGTTTTCATGTTTTTTGTTCATGGCACTTCACGTTGTTGCATGTGCGCAGCTTGTGCTTGGCCGTAGTAGGTCCATCGTTATGGGGAATGTTTGTAGAGACTCTAAGTGTCTCGCTGTCTCGAAATCACAGAACACTAACATAAGCACATACAGTGGACCATTTGAGACGTCTTTTTCCCTTTGTGTTGCTAGAACGATATGATTGCGCGCGTGTTTGGCATTATGAGGCAGGGAAGGAAAGCGTAGAAGCGTGTCATTCCTTGATATTTGTGAGTAAGGAATACGTTGGGAATCGCACTCTTCGCCTCTTTCGTTTCAGCCCAAATCACGTCAATGTGCAGCAAGCCATGAACTTCATTCCGCAGCCTGTACGTACACAGAATGTTTCAGGACAATAAGTGACGTTTTACGCACTACAGAATCCCACACTGGCACATGTGTGCAATGGTTCCATCCGTAATCCCCCGACGAGCCGTCTCTGGTGCGACACCTTGGCAAGGAATCGACTTGAACATGTGGCCGGTGTGTAAAGCAGTGAATATTATCTTCGACAGGCAAGTGCGGCTTCAGTGTTTAGTGGCTGGATTAAGTGCGTGTGTATCTAGCTGTGACGGCCGTTGCTTGCAGCAAAAATGCGCGTATGGTGTTAAGCTTTCCAAGGCACTGTGTATTGCTCTCCCGTCTGTTTCTCCTTTGTTTTCGTTTTTTGTGGAGGAGCGTCTTGCGATTATCTCCAGACTAAGTGGCGTATTAGGTGACAGTGGCCCAGCATCTCCTCAGCTGCTCTTGCTGTTGGTGCACTGCGAGCAGCCAGTACGTGAGAGCAGGCGAGCTGTGACGCGTGAGTCTTTGCTGGAGTAGCTGCCTACTTGGGTCCTTCCGTATGCCATAGTGTTACTTGTGATTGTTTGCTGAGTGTTGCACAAGGCGCCGCCCGCATTTGAAAGCGTTGGTTGGTGGCTGCATCTGTGTCTATTGCGCTATGTCTTATGAAGGGGGGCGATTTGCATGCGCCACGTGACGACGGTGTCAGCCTGAAGCCATAGGGTTGCGGCTGGCAGTGGACAGATTTACGGAGGATTAATTGTGGATGTGGAGGTTGGCGGCGCCTTGATTTGGATGTTGGCGAAGGCGTACATTGATATTTTTGTGAAGTCATGTTGACGGTGAAACCGTGTTTGTGGGGGGCATTGGCGTTGGACTACATACGCAGGTCGCGCGATTGCATGAGGCGCGATGTGTTGTGTGTCAGACTGCGAGGCAGTTGAAGTTGCGAGGCTGAATGGGTCGCAGTCGGTCAGCTGGAAGGCGGGGAGAGCACGAGTGGTGCATTGCTTCATCTCGGGCAATTGTGGAGGTTGTTCCCGAGTGAGGATCGGCGGTGCGGTGGGCGACGTGGTTGGTTTGTGGGGAAGTTGATTTACACGCGCCGCGTCAAAGCCACACGTCGAACACGTTGAGAGGGAGCGAAACGCAGGGTAAATGAATTCTTTTCTATTTCAGGGAGTGAGAGTCGATGAGTAGGAGGTATTTAGAGAGCAATTCGGCAGTCCTGCAAATTCACACGTGTGTCATGTTGAGGTATTCATGCCTTCTGTGAATGGTGCTTCAAATGGGCGAATGTGTGCAGCTAGTGTTTGGCCGTAGTAGGCCTATCGCGCTGCGCAGACCTTGTAGAGACTCTAAATGTCTTGCTGTGTGGAAAGCACAGAACATTAACATGAAGCACAGACAGTGGATAATTTGAGACTTCTTTCTCCCTTTGTGTTTCTAGAACGATTTGATGGCGTGTTTGTGAGGCCGGATGCAGCGGGGTTGGAGAACGCAAAAATGAGTGTCTTTTGTTGCCATTTGTGAGTAGCGAGTTCGTTGTGAATTCTCCTCACTGCCTGTTTGCTCTCAGCCCAAAACGCGTCAATATGGAGCACGCCGTGAACTTCATTCCGCAGCCTGTGCGTGCGCAGAGTGCTTTAGCGGAATAAGCGGCTCTACACACACTACAACATCACAGACTGGCGCATGAGTACAACGGTTCCATCCATGATCCTCCGACGCGCCGTCTGTGGTGCGTCGCCTTGGCAAGGCATCGACTTGAGACATGTGGCAGGAATCGGCTTGAAACTTGTGGCAGGTGTGTAGAGGAGTGCATATTATGTTCCACAGGCGTGTGCGGCTTCAGTGTTTAGTGGCTGGATTAAGTGCGCGTGTATCTAGCTGTGACGGCGTTTGTTTGCAGCAAAAATGCGCGTATGGTGTTTAGAAAGCTGAACTGCCTTGGAAAGCCAAGGCACTGTGTAGCGCTCTCCCGTCTGTTTCTCCTTTGTTTTCGGTTTTTGTGGAGGAGCGTCTTGCGATTATCTCCAGACTAAGTGGCGTACTAGGTGACAGTGGCCAAGCATCTCCTCAGCTGCTCTTGCTTCTGGGGCACCGCGAGCAGACAGTACGTGAGAGCAGGCGAGCTGGGACGCTTGACGCTTTGCTGGAATAGCTGCCTACGTGGGTCCTTCCGTGTGCCATAGTGCTACTTGTGATTGTTTGCTGAGTGCTGCACAAGGCGCTGCCCGCATTTGAAAGCGTTGGTTGGTGGCTGCATCAGTGTCCATTGCGCTATGTCTTATGGAGGGGGGCGATTTGCATGCGCCACGTGACGACGGTGTCAGCCTGAAGCCATAGGGTTGCGGCTGGGCGTG
>NW_013651769.1:5940-9576 GCF_000499385.1 Eimeria necatrix | reverse complement strand
CGTATCTTTCTTTGTCATCTTTTATCAAGGAATTTCCCGTGAATTGCACTCTTCGCCTGTTCCGTCTCGGTACAACTCGCGTCCATCTGTAGCACCCACGAACTCCATTCCACAGCCTGTGCGTGTGCAGATTGTTTCAGCACATTACGCGGCACTCTACACACTACAGAATCGCAAAACGGCTCGTGTATACAGACGGCCTTGGTTTGAAGCAAAAATGCGCTTATCGTGTTCAGCGTTCCAATGCACTGTGTAGCGGTCTCTCTTTCCTTTCTCATTTATTTTCAGTCATGCTGAAGCAGTTTGTTGCTGCTGCGCTGGCACTCAGTGGCTCGATAAGTGACAGTGGCCACGCATCTCCTCAGCTGCTCTTGCTGTTGGTGCGCGGCACGCAGAAAGTACGTGAGAGCAGGCGAGCTGTGACGCGTGAGTCTTTGCTGGAGTAGCTGCCTACGTGCGGCCTGCCGTATGCCATAATAGTGTTACTTGTGATTGTTCGCTGAGTGCCGCGCAAGTTGCCGCCCGCGTTTGAAAGCGTTGGTTGCTGGCTACGTCAGTGTCCATTGGGCTGTGTATTATGGTGAGGGGCCGATTTGCCTGCTGCGCGTGATGACGGTGTCAGCCTGAAGCCATAGGGTTGCGACTGCCAGTGGACAGATTTACGGAGGATTGATTGTGGATGGGGAGGTTGGAGCTGCGCTCATGTGGGTTGGCGATGGGGTAAATTGATATTTTTGTGAAGTCATGTTGACGGTGAAACCGGCTTCGTAGGGGCCATTGGCGTTCGTTTACATACGCAGTTCGCGCAATTGCATGACTCGCGATGTGTTGTGTGTCAGGCTGCGAGGCAGTTGAAGTTGTCAAGCTGAATGGGTCGCAGTTGGTCAGCTGGAAGGCGGGGAGTGCACGAGTGGTGCATTGTTCCACCTCAAGGATTTGTGGAGGTAGTGCCCGGGTGAGGATTGGCGGTGCGGTGGGCGACGTGGTTGGTGTGTGGGGAAGTTTATTTACACGCGCCGCGGTCAGAGCCACACGTCGAACACGTTGAGAGGGAGCGAATCGCAAGGTACGTGAATATGTTGCTACTTCAGGGAGTAGGGGCCGATGAGTAGGAGGCGTTTAGAGAGCAAATCGGCAGTCCTGCAAATTCACACGTGTGGCATGTTGAGGTATTCATGCTTTCTGTGAGTGGTGCTTCGAATTCACGAATGCGTGGAGCTAGTGCTTGGCCGTTGTAGGTCCATCGCGCTGCGCAGACCTTGTAGAGACGCTAAAGGTCTTGGGGCGTCGAAATAATTGAGCACTTTGAGGATTTCTCCCCCTTTCGTGTTACGAGAACGATTTGATGGCGCGCTTGTGATGTATGATGCAGCGGACGCGGAGAACACAAAGGCGTGTTTTCTGTTTGTCATTTTTCAGTAGGGAATTTCTCGTGAATCATACTCGTCGCCTGCTTCGTCTTATCACAACTCGCGTCCAACTGAAGCACGCCGTCAACTTTATTCTCCAGCGGGTACGTGTACAAGGAACTTCCGAACAACACGTGGCTCTCCACACATTACAGAATCGCAAACTGGCGAGTATGTACAGTGGTTCCATCCATGATCCCCCAACGCGTCGTCTCTTGTGGACGCCTTGGCAAGGAATCGACTTAAAATATATGAATATGTGACAGGTATGTACGGCAGTGAATATCGTCTCATACATGTATACGCTGCTTCATTGTTGACCAATGGCTGGATTAAGTGCGTCTGCATCTCATCGTGTTCAGTGTGCCGATGCACTGTTTAGCGGCGTCCCGCCTTTTTCCGTTTTGTTTCCGCTTTTTGTGAAGGAGTTTGTTGCGATTGCTCTCACACCCAGTGGCTTTATACGGGACAGTGGCCAAGCATCTTCTCAGCTGCTCTTGGTGTTGGGGCCCCGCGAGCAGCCATTACGTGACAGCAAGCGAGCTGCGACGCGTGACTCTTTGCTGGAGTAGCTGCCTACGTGGGGCCTGCCGTATGTCATAGTGTTACTTGTGATTGTTCGCTGAGTGCTGCGCAAGGTGCCGCCCTGATTTGAAAGCGTTGGTTGCTGGCTACGTCAGTGTCCACTGCGCTACGTATTATGGTGAGGGGCCGATTTGCATGCGCCACGTGACGACGGTGTCAGCCTGAAGCCATAGGGTTGCGGTTGGCAATGGACAGATTTACGGAGGATTGATTGTGGATGTGGAAGTTGGCGGCGGCGTGATTTGGGTCTTGGCGAAAGTGTACATTGATATTTTTTTGTGAAGTAGTCATGTTGACGGTGAAACCGGGTTCGTAGGGGGCATCGACGTTCAGCTGCATAGGTGCGTTTTGAGAGTGCGGAAGTGCCTAGGGGCTATGCGTAAGTGTGTCGACATATGTGTGGTTAATTTACACTTAGGGGTGTCAAAGGAAGTGTGAAGGCAACACTGCACGCAAATGTCGCCTCGTGGAAACGTGTGCAAGGGTGCTGGACAGCAAAAACAATACCCGTTCATACTCAAAGGAGTGAGCGTCGTTGAGTGAGATTCGGTGAGGGTAGCTTATGAATCTAGGTGGCAATATGCATTTGTATCTCGGATATCCCTATCTGGCTCTCGTTTACTTTTGATTCTTGGCAATGCGTGCTGCAGCGATCAACTGCTCCTGCGTTGATTGTCCCTCGCCTTTGACGTTAGTGATTGGAATCATATTATACGTTTGAAAACTGCTTAGCTCTTTATACGCTACACAAGGCTGGAAATACTTATGCGGTAGGCTTCACCGGAGGTGTTGCAAAGGTACATGAGTATATCGTGCTTATCAACTGCATATCGGATACGCGTTTCACTGTGTAGGTGGTAAAACTTGGGGATAGTCGATGAATTGCGCAAAATGTTCGTGAAGTCTGTTAGCCAGTATTTAGTGGTACACCTGAAGACAACAGCCTGCTGGCGTGTATACTTTCTTCTCCCCCGGCTCAGCGCGATAAAGGTCTCTGAAGCGCACTTCACGGAGACGTCCAATTACATGCCTCCACAAAGTGCCTGGAGCGTGTGTCCAGGAGTACCGATTTCCCATGTCGAGGCATCGTTTTGTCAGCGTGCATCGTTTCGCGATTTGCTCTACTTGACATATACGTGAAAAAGCGTAGCGCCCACTCAAACAAGGTGACACAACAAAGTAATTTCTCATGGCGAAGAAACCGCAAGACGGCATGCATCACGTTTTGCTCATAATATTTTAATCTGTTTGCGGCGAAGAATCAGATTAAAAGATTATAAGCAAAACGTGATGCATGCCGTCTTGCGGTTTCTTCGCCATGCGAAATTACTTTGTTGTACCAACTTGTTTGAGTGAGCGCTAAATGCCCTATATAGAATAGGGATGAAAAGGTGTTTTCATTGTTTTCTGCAGCTTGTAGCCAGCAGAGCGACGCACTCTTCTCCTGGGTAGTGCATCAGCTTGACGTCATGGCTTTCGATAGGTTCTTGGCACCCCTGAGAGCATGCGTTACTTAGATACATGACGTTGGCATTTGCTGCTTATCCACCTTGATGGTGGTAGCTATTTTAGACTAGCTACCGACAGCCAAGTCTAGATGCTTGAACTAACCCTGCTTTGACCGTAGTCATCAGAGCAATGG
>NW_013651769.1:0-5840 GCF_000499385.1 Eimeria necatrix | reverse complement strand
TAACCCTGCTTTGACCGTAGTCATCAGAGCAATGCTGCGTATTGCTGTGATTGCTAACCGCCTTGTTTTGTGGAGCATTTTATTCGGCCAAAAAAGGAGAGCGATCGAAGTGCTATGCGTTCTGTTGCCGGCCCGTTGTGCGAAAAGCTTGATGCATGGCAGGCGCTCGTACGCACCTGCTCATTGCGTTTATATTTCTTTTGCTCTATCATCAGGGTTGTATCGGGGTATCGCTTCATCAGGGAGTGAGCGTCCTGACAGTGTAACTCGACACGTTACGTCAAGAGGATTGGCAGCTGTAAGGCATCAAAATGATTCTTACATTTGCTCTGTGTGCGCTACACTTGCGAAACTGGCAAGGTCTATATACTAAATCATTGACGTCTTCATTTTGTAGTGTCACTGTCCCGAATTACTGACGATTGCTGGAAACCCGAGGAGCAGAATGTACGCCGTCGCAGCGTAGTTCCACACATACCCACCTGATAGACCTTAACACAGCTGAGCGTTGCTGTGTCTACCCAACATTTCGCAGCTCCTCACAATATTCGCCTGCAACGTTACAGCTTTTTGTAAAGCCAACCTGATATTTGCGCCGCTGTCAAGTGCATGACAAAGCGTTGATTTGGTGAACCTATCAGGATGTATCAGAGGATAACTTTGACCTTCGCGTTCGGCTTTACGGCACAAATGCGTTCTCGTGCCCAGCGGAATATCGCTTAACCTGATATTATGCTGTTTGCATGGTGTGAAATATTTCCGACATTCCGGAAGCCTGAGCCATTGACGGATTGAAACGACGCATTGGCTTGCATGATATGTTTTTCGCCTGGTTATGAGTGGCATACAGCTGATGCGTGGACGAGGATAACATGAAATGTTCGGTTTTGCGTGCAGCAGCAGAATTATTGGCTTTTATGTTATGGCGCAACCAGTGACAGGAAACGAATGCACGTGCTGCAAAGTGGTATCTTCTCTTTTGGACGCTGTTTAGTTGATACATGAGTTTCGTATTGCGCCATTCGACGATATGTGTGGTCTCTACCTATTGTGTTAGCATCGAAATAGTTTGAAACGTCTCGCTGGTTCAAGTGCAAGGGTCTCCTCAGATTTCTGCAGCATGAAAGAGCTGTTACGTGTCTCGACTGCATCTTTGATACTCTCTAATACACGTTGTTGAACGCACTTGACGGTTTGGAAAATATTAGATTAGCTGTTTGTGTGCAATTCAACATGTACACTTAGAACATTTCGAGTCGAAAGAGCAAATCTCTAGTCCACGTTTACATTGTTGACTGACCAACATCAACATGAGCAATATGAGATAAGGAGCCGACAATGCGCAACATTACTTCACCGCCATACGAACCAGTCAAGAGGATGCTATGAGCAACCATGGCGGGCAGTTGCTCAATGTGCAGCTGACGTCTGCAGATTTTAGTCACATTGGATCCAGCAGTCTCACCTTCCGCTATTCAACACGGCAATTCGTTCCTGTGAATATGGCTGTTAAAGAAGGTAAGCTGTGATTCCTCCGAGTTGTTGACAAGCCGCCGTGGACGTGGTCGGTCTTAGTTGTCGGATATCCAGTTCGTACCGCCGTTTCTTCTTGGCGAGCGCTGCTCAAAGTTGTTTGCAGTGTAAAGTTGGTTTCCCGAACTTCCTAAATTGCACGAGATGTATGTAGCTCACGGACATCTTCTCTCCTGCTGCGGCTTGATTAGGCTGCATCAGTGCGGGTTGACGAATGTGGTGGGCAGCTGCTCGTCACTTCGCTTTTGCAAGTGGATTATTTCTTTATCTCTCTACAACATGTGGTGGTAGTATACAAACTGCCAAAAGTGCACAGTTTGACCTGAACGTTTCATTGAAGCCCCTGCTGCAGATCGACAATACGAACTGCAAATGCCTGGAACCCATGTTGAAAAGCAGCTGCACTGGATACGTGTGTGGGACGCTACAGCGCATTCCGCTGCTTGGTGCACGATGCTGCAGTAACACGTGGATACTGGGGTAACCCAAAACTGTCCTCGTTGTGTGATGCATATCTTCAAGATGGCGTCGTAAAAAAAGTTAATGCTGCTAAAGTTTACTGGGTGAATTCTTCATAGGATAAGGGTTTCATTTCGTTTTGATATGACTGCATCAATGCTGTATGGTGAGACACCAAGTTTTGGGGAAAAACATGCAGTTTTTGTTCCCATTCGAACCTACCAGATCCAACGTGCTACATTGTGTTTTTTTCTTATATTAGTTTGCTTGCCATGTTGTGTTATATCTCTTACGCACTTTAAAACAATTATACATCGCTTGAATACGCTTGCTATTTCCCGGATAATGCAGACAGTAGGCCAAAAACGAAATGGTTCTTTGATGCAGCTAAATACTCTGGTCTCGGGATGCTCCGATTTTGCTTACGAGATTGACACAAGTATTATACAATTCAGCGAAACCACCTGGACTCATTGGAAGCTGCTTAGATGAGCGTCGAAGCGCTTTATGTAGTATTGTGAACGGCGGTGTGCATCTGTGTTCCGGCATATACGCTAGCCAGACGCTATATACTTAGAGCTCCTAGTTGACACAGTTGCGAAGGGCTAGTCAGGAATTTGGAGATTACAGGTGACGTGACCTGGACCAGCAATGATGCCCGCTGCACTTTAATATTCTTCGCGGAAATATGGCGGTGATACAGGGTTTGAACGGGGCATCCGCGTCCACCTACACATGCTCCTTACGAGAGGGGACAACATGCGATGCGCTTTGCGTCCGCCTGCGAGGCGGTTGCTGTCGCCAAACTCAGTTACATAAAATGTGGGATGAGCACGATACTTAATTACATAAACTTAGAGAATGGTAGAAGCCCTGCCACACACAGGTTTGGCGAGATATTGCGAGAAGTACCGGACACGTGACAAATGCGACTTACTCGCACCGCTATCAAGTACCCAGGCTTCCTATTTTGGCAGTGAAACAAACCAAAGAACAATATTTGAGGGAATTATTGCCTCAGCTAGTAAGCGTTGATAATTAGGAGATAGTTAGATTTCGTTTCGGCAACCACCAAATTCGCATTGCTCTCACATACCGATGTTCCTGCCCTGGTGTTTCAGAATCTTCCGTATTCTCAACCAGCCCTTCCGGGAGATAATTCTATTGTGCTGTGCAAAGAATCGAAAGCTTCACCATTCAGCGCTGCCTTGGCTATTGACATCAGCGCGATGTGTGCAGAGTTGATTGTAGAGTGTGTTGAGGAAATTGTGTGGTCAGATAACGTCAAACCAAAGAACAATATTTGAGGGAATTATTGCCTCAGCTAGTAAGCGTTGATAATTAGGAGATAGTTAGATTTCGTTTCGGCAACCACCAAATTCGCATTGCTCTCACATACCGATGTTCCTGCCCTGGTGTTTCAGAATCTTCCGTATTCTCAACCAGCCCTTCCGGGAGATAATTCTATTGTGCTGTGCAAAGAATCGAAAGCTTCACCATTCAGCGCTGCCTTGGCTATTGACATCAGCGCGATGTGTGCAGAGTTGATTGTAGAGTGTGTTGAGGAAATTGTGTGGTCAGATAACGAAGTGGCACACTAGCGAAGATAATGCCGTGAAAATGCTGTGCTCTTTGCTTCTTTCAGCTGTTTTATCGAACCACAACTAGATGTCATTCGGAACATGTTGCTATGCTACAGTCTCAACGTGCATAGAATGGTCCAGCAGACGAAATGATTTGATTCCTGAAGCGGAAAATATCGCTAGCACCATTGTTTGGTTTCAGTTTAAAATCCCGTTCAAGTGCGTACTTCGTCTCCATCCAAAAGGGCAAAACGCGCATGCACCTGCCTTGCACGAGATGTGGCTGTTTAGCAGGATTTCAAGTGAGCAGGCCTACTAGCACAGCTATACAGAAGTGTGCGTAAACGTCGTTACCACCAGCAAGCCGTCGTTAGTTGGGCCATGCCAATGCCGTTCAACAGGGTATGTTTTCACTTTACACATCTTAACTAAGATGCATGTTCGTCAATATGTCTAACACTTTCATTGATATTTTTGGTGCGCAGTAGGCAGCAAAGTATTCGCAATTATTGCTGTTGCCATGTTGAGCTTTTGTGACATTCAGGAAGTATGTCTTCGATGTGCTCACCTGCCATTTACGTGGCACTGTAAACGAATCAAATGTTTACTTTGGTTTCTGTTTCGAGGCCCATGTCACAGCTAGTCACGCAGAATGGACCAACGTCCGCACACATGCATAGTGACAACTATATTTCATGAACAAGTGGTCTTCGTAGTGCAGAAACAGCTTGCGTTTTTAATCTCTGCACCATCGCTCACGTCATACGAGTGACTAGTAGCTTTTGTGACACTTTTATTGGCTCTTTTGACAAGGAGCACGCAAACGTATTGGGCGAAGGGGGTCGACGCTGTTCTGGGCCAACTCCTGAGTATTGAAGGCCTTCGTTTTACGTTTTGTGTCACGGCTGCGGACTTGTTCCTCAACGCCTACACCCTATTATATCTCCATAGCGAACGCGTTTTCGACTCCCGCAACTGCATCTCCTGACGTGATTGTGACACGGCCTCCTGCGTGCTCAGGACACAAAAAGGTCTTGGACTAAGACTGAGATCACTATTTTATCCAGATGCGCACCTCAGCTTTGACAGAGTTTTCACGATGCAAGTGTGCAGTACGATGCTCTACGCTAGTGAGTGAAAAGGCACGCAGGGTAGTTTGTTTGCGATGAAGAACAAGCGCTTGCAAAATTTCGCTCTATGTTGTTCGTGGCGTTAGGCATTGCCATTGAATTTGTTTTCTAGGTCATGATGACTTTATTTCTCTGGCATGTCCTGCCCGACATTACGCTCTTCCAGTCCACAAGCTTTCTAGATAAACGATGGGTAGTGGTTCCAAGGTCAGACGCAATTTCGAAAGTGCACAAAGCTTTAATAAGCACCGTGCTGAACAGACGACAAACATAAAGAGCTTCATCCTCTCCACGCGTGGTGAGACAAAGCTTTACTTCGACTCACCCCAACGACGTACACGCGGCGAATATAGGGACATGTGCGCGATAAGCTCAAACAGGAAGGGCGTTAGTCTGCCTGGTTGCTTTGATAGAGCGTATAGCTCCCAGGGGGCCGGTACCGATTTATCGTATGCAGTATGTATGTTGGTCATGTTCTGCGTGCCATTAACACATGTACTCTTGAGAGTCTAGGGAGTGGAGTCGATCCGAGGCAAGTGTCATAATTAGTTTAAGGCCGTCGCGTGATGTGAGAACCATGCGCAAAAATTTTCGCGATTGTGTGAAAATTTTAATGCAGCGCATGTTTGTGCCTATTAATATGAGAACTGTTTCAAGGTTCAAAGGTACATGAGAATGGCGGTGACACGTTTATATGTGCGTTCAACATTGAAGCGCACATTTGCTGAGCGAGAAGTTGCGACCTTTGTCGTAGGCAGACAGATGCGTGTCACCATCGTTCAGGAGAGCTGTATAGCCGTAGGAGTGGATAATTTACCTCAGCATATGCTTTGTCGTGCCTCCACAGCAAACGCGTTCCTTATCCGATTTGTTTTACTGCATCTTGTGGTGTGCTTGTGGGACAGTCTCCTGCGTGCTCAGGACACAAAAGGTCTTGCGGATCACGTGCTTCAGAACTAAGACTAATGCAAGCGCTTTCTTTTGCATGCGCGGCTCAGCTTTGATAGAGTTGTCACAATGCAAGTGTGCAGTACGATGCTCTACGCTAGTGAGTGAAAAGGCACGCAGGGTAGTTTGTTTGCGATGAAGAACAAGCGCTTGCAAAATTTTGCTCTATGTTGTTTGTGGCATTAGG
>NW_013651768.1:2291-17761 GCF_000499385.1 Eimeria necatrix | reverse complement strand
CTTATATTCCATACTTGGTACGTTTTTTCCTTCATAGAACGTCTAGCGTATCTATTGGCGATCGCTTCAGTAAATTGGAAAACTCCCAGATATCTAAAACCTGTAAAATCTGAATGCATTCGTCGTCGGCAGGCATGCACATCTGGCTTCTTTCACACGCGGCCTGCTTTTATGGACTTGCATGATGGCCCATTTCTGTGGTTGCATCAGTTTAACAGCTAGAATAGTGTGATCTTACTTTCCCTAACCACTCCACCAGTCTTTACCATGAAATGCGCATGAGTGAATCTCGAAAGCAACATTAAGCCGAGTTGTAAAGCATACATTTACAGTGGAGAGTCGGCTTCACTGGACGGCAACCAGTGCCGGCTTCGCATGCATTTATCTCTTTTTTTGTAGCCGAGCTAGTCATATTGTCACAAAATGTCAAACCACAGCTTCGCGTTTGCTCGACATGCGGTTCCTAGGCATCCTAGGCTTCCCAGCTCACAGTACCATGCCCGCACTGTGGCAAAGACGTGTGCATCACGCCAGCGCTGCGGCGAATCATTTTTGCTCTCGATACGTTACGGGTCCTCTAGGCTACACGTATCGCCAGGACAGGCTTTGATTATCCTATAGGCTCCAAAAAATCTATCTCGAAGAAGTTCGAACTTACCCTCCAATGCCACGCACCCAGATGATGATACCGAGAAATGCTGAACGCAAAATTGCACTTTGTGCGACGAATGAAGTCAGCACTTTAGCTGCATATCCCTGAACGACACCATCGCCAACAAATGTGCGAAGCTTTCAACATCCAGACACCAGATGCGTTGTGACGAGCATTGTTCTACTACAAACACAGGCGCGATTATATGCTCCCATTATTTGCAAGACTTCAGATTGGCACACTAATTTGGAGGGATGTTGTGGGCTTGGCCAACATAGGAAGCATCTTGACATGATCATTGTGCCTTGGCCAGTCAGAAGACTTGCTACATTTCTCCAGCCTGAATGAACCCGAGACAAACAGTGTTCCATCACTGTGCTGCATCAGGTCTTGAGTGGGCGTCAAAAGAGGTGTAGCCAAATGCGCTGAGAATCGCGAACTACTCAGGATGGAGGAGCCTTTCCAAAATACAGGAGGTACGTTTGCACGCCTTTCTCCTTGTGGGCGTTTGCGTGAGTATACCTTCAAGACAATGACTAAAGGCGTTTTCTTGTATTCCAGAGCGTCGCTTTGGGCAGGCATTTTAAGTGGTTCGTCGAACAAGCTCGAGATGAATGGTGTATCAAGGTCAAAAACGCTGCATCTTCTTCTCGAAATCCCATGCTCTGCATTTGCCTATGCTGGCTACTCAGAAGCCTGCAAGCGTAGCACAACGTCTGCCGCTGAATATGGTGACTTTGCATTGCTCGCGGAACACATTAGGGTATCGCTTCTCTTGTCTGCTAGTTCGCGGATGACTTTTATCTCATGTTACACATTTGATATGCGTTTCCTGTCACATGACTGCTAGCGTACCTTTTGAAAAATGCGTCAGTGCATGAGAAATCTCCCAGAACTCTACGAACCTGTAAAACGTGAATCTTCTGGTCGGCAGGCATGCACATCTGGCTTCTTTCACATGCGGCATGCTTTTATGGACTTGCATGATGCCCGTTTCTGCGGTTGCATCAGTTTGACAGCTACAATAATGTGATATTACTTATCCTAACCAGTCTATCAGTCTTTACCATGAAATACGCATTAGCAAATCCGAAACGAACATTGAGCCGATTTGTAAACCATACATTTACAGTGAAGAGCAGGCTTCACTGTACAGCAACCAGTGCCGACTTTGCATGCATTTATATTTTTAGTCGTACCCGAGCTAGTCATATTGTCACAAATTGTCAAAGCCACAGCTTCGCGTTTGCTCGACATGCGGTTCCTAGGCTTTCCAGCTCACAGTACCATGCCCGCACTGTGTCGAAGACGTGTATAACGCCAGCGCTGCGCCGAATCAATTTTGCTCTCGATACGTTACGGGTGCTGTAGGCTACAGGTAGTGCCAGGACAGGCTTTAATTATCCTATAGGCTCCAAAAAATCCATCTCGAAGAAATTCGAATTTTCCCTCCAACGCCACGCACCCAGGTGATGAGACCGAGAAATGCTGAACGCAAAATTGCACTTCGTGCTGCGAATGAAGTCAGCGCTTTAGGTGTATATCACTGAGCGACACCATCGCCAACAAATGTGAGAAGCTTCCAACATCCAGACACGAGATGCGTTGTGACGAGCATTTTGTTCTAATACAGACACAGGCGCGATTATATGCTCCCATTATTTTCATCTCATCAGATTGGCACACTGATTTGGAGGGATGTTGTGGGCGTCGCCAGCATAAGAAGCATGTTAGCATGATCATTGTGCCATGGCCAGTCAGACGACTTGCTGCATTTCTCCAGCCTGAATGAACCCGAGACAAACAGTGTTCCATCACTCTGTGCCATCAAGCCTTATGTGGGCGTTAAAAGAGGTAAAGCCACACGCGCTGAGAATCGCGAACTACTCAGGATGGAGGACCGTTTCTAAAATACAGAAGGTGCGTTTGCACGCCTTTCTCCTTGTGAGCGTTTGCGTTTTCTTGTTTTCCAAAGCGTCGCTTTGGGCAGGCATCATGAATGTTTCGTCGAACAAGCTCGGGATGAATGGTGTATCAAGGTCAAAAACGCTGCATCTTCTTCTCGAAATCCCATGCTCTGCATTTGCCTTAGCTGGCTACTGAGAAGGCTACAACTTTAGCAATAAGCCTGCCACTGAATACGGTGACTTCGCGTTCCTGTCGGGACACATAAGGGTACCTCGCGTCTTGTCTGATAGTTGATTGGTGGCTCTTATGTCATGTTCCATACTTGATGTTTCTCCCATCACACAGCGTCTCGCATATCGGTGGATGTCCGCTTCAGTACACCGGAAAACTCCCAGATATCTACAAACCTCGAGAATATTCAATGCTCTCTTCGTAGGCAGGCATTCACATCTGGCTTGTTTCACACGCGGCATGCTTTTATGGACTTGCATGATGGCTCATTTCTGTGGTTGCGTCAGTTTGACAGCTAGAATAATGTGGTCTTGCTTCTCTAGCCAGTCTACCAGCCTTTAGCATGAAATGCGCATTAGCGAATACCGAAACGAACATTAAGGCGATTTGTAAACCATGCATTTACAGTGGAGAGTCGGCTTCACTGGACAGCAACCAGTGCCAGCTTCCCATGCATTTATATCTTTATTTGTAGCCGACCTAGTCATATTGTCACGAAATGTAAACGCTACAGCTTCGCGTTTGCTCGACATGCGGTTCCTACGCTTTCCAGCTCACAGTAGAATGCCCGCACTGCGGCAAAAACTTGTGCATCACGCCACCGCTGCGGCGAATCATTTTTGCTCGCGATATGCAGCGGGTCCTTTAGGCTACAGGCAGCGCCAGGACGGGCTTTGATTGTCCCATCGACTCCAAAAAATCTATCTCGAAGAAATTCGGATTTAACCTCCAATGCCACGCATACAGGTGATGAGACCGAGGAAGGCTGAACGCAAAATTGCACTTTGTGAGACGAATGAAGTCAGCATTTTAGGTTTATATCACTGAACGACATCATCGCCAACAAATGTGCGAAGCTTTCAACATCCAGACACGAGATGCGTTGCGACGAGCATTTCGTTCTACTACAAACACAGGCGCGATGATATGCTCATATTATTTCCATGTCTTCAGATTGGCACACTATTTTAGAGGGATGTTGTGGGCTTCGCAAACATAAGAAGCATGTTGGCATGATCATGGTGCCTTGGTCAGTCAGATGACTTGTTGCATTTCTCCAACCTGAGTGAACCGCGGAAGAGGAGTGTTCCATCACTCTATTGCATGAAGCCGTATGTGGGCATCAAAAGAGTAATAGCCATACGCGCTGAGAATCGCGAACTACTCAGGATGGAGAACCCTTTCCAAAATACAGCATGTACGTTTGCACGCGTCTCTCCTTGTGAGCGTTTGCGTGAGGATGCCTCCAAGACAATGACTAAAGGCGTTTTCTTGTATTCCAAAGCGTCGCGTTGGGCAGGCACGTTGAGTGTTTCGTCGAACAAGCTCGAGATGAATGGTGTATCAAGGTCTAAAACGCTGCATCTTCTTCTCGAAATCCCACGCTCTGCATTTGCCTTAGCTGGATACTCAGAAGGCTTCAATTTAAGCAGTACGTCTGCCATTGAATATGGTGACTTCGCATTCTTTTTGAGGCACATCAGGGTGTCGCCTTTCTTGTCTGGTAGTTGGTTGGTGGCTTTCGTCTCATGTTCCATACTCGATATGTTTATCTCGTCACACGTCGCCTAGCGCATCCATTGATGACCGCTTCAGTACATTACAAAAGTCCCAAAACTCTACAAACCTGTAAAATCTGAATTTTCTCCTCGTCGGCAGGCATGCACATCTGGCGTCTTTCACAAGCAACATGCTTTTATGGACTTGCATGACGGACCACTTCTGTGGTTGCATCAGTTTGACAGGTACAATATTTTGATCGTACGTCGCCTAACCAGTCTATCAGTCTTTACCCTGATATGCGCAATAACGGATTTTCAAACTAACATTATGCCGATTTGTAAAGCATACATTTACAGTGAAGAATCGGCTTCAGTGGACAGCAACCAGTGCCGGCTTCGCATGCCAATGTAGCCGAGCTAGTCATATTGTCACAAAATCTCAAAGCCACAGCATCTCGATTGCCCGACATGCGGTTCCTAGGCTTTCCAGCTCACAGTACCATGCCCGCACTGCGGCAAAGACCTGCGCATCACGCCAGCGCTGCGGCGAATCATTTTTGCTCTCGATACGTTACGGGTCCTCTAGACTACAGGGAGCGCCAGGACAGGCTTTGATTATCCTATCGGCTCCAAAAACTCTATCTCGAAGAAATTCGAATTTACCCTCCAATGCCACGCACCCAGGTGATGAGACCGAGGAACTCTGAACGCAAAATTGCACTTCGTGCTACAAATGAAGTCAGCACTTTAGGTGTATATCACTGAACAACACCACCGCCAACAAATGTGAGAAGCTTTCAACATCTAGACACGAGATGCGTTGCGACGAGCATTATGTTCTAATACAAACACAGGCGCGATTATATGCTCCCACTATTTTCATCTCTTGAGATTGGCACACTAATTTGGAGGGATGTTGTGGGCTTGGCCAAAATAAGAAGCATGTTGGCATGATCAATGTGCCATGGCCAGTCAGAAGAGTTGCTGCATTTCTCCAGCCTCAATGAACCGCAGAAGAACAGTGTTCCAACACTATGTTGCATCATGTCTTAAGTGAGCGTTAAAATATGTACGGGGATGCGAGCTGAGTATCGCGAAATACTCAGGATGGAGGACCCTTTCAAAAATATAGATAGTACGTTTGCACGCCTCTTTCCTTGTGAGAGTTTGCGTGAGGATACCTTCAAGACAATGACCAAAGGCCTTTTCTTGTATTCTAAAGCATCGCTTTGGGCAGGCATCTTGAGTGTTTCGTCGACTAAGCTCGGGATTATTGTTCTATCAAGGTCTAAAACGCTGAATCTTCTTCTCGAAATCCCATGCTCCGCATTTGCCTTAGCTGGCTACTGACAAGGCTGCACGTTTACCAGAACGCCTGCCATTGAATAGGGTGACTTCGCATTCCTTTCGAGGCACATCAGGGTACCGCTTCTCTTGTCTGATAGTTTGGGGGCGGCTTTTGTCTCATGTTCCATACTTGATATGTTTATTCCGTTATACACCTCCTAGCGCATTCATTGATGATCTCTTCAGTACACTAGAAAAGTTCCAGGTCTCTACAAACCTGTAAAATCTGAATTTTCTCCTTGTCAGCAGGCATGAACATCTGGCGTCTTTCACATGCGGCAGGATTTTATTGACTTCCATGATGGCCAATTTCTGTGCTTCCAGTAGTTTGACAGCCAGAATAATGTGATCTTACTTATCCTAACCAGTCTATCAGTCTTTATCATGAAATGCGCATTAGCGAATCTCGAGACGAACATTGAGCCGATTTGTAAACCATACATTTACAGTGGAGAGTCGGCTTCACTGGACAGCAACCAGTGCAGGCTTCGCACGCATTTGTATCTTCATTTATAGCCGAGCTAGTCATACTGTCACAAAATGTAAACGCCACCGCTTCAGGTTTCCTCGACATGCGGTTCCTACGCTTTCCAGCTCACAGTATCATGCCCGCACTGCGGCAAAGACTTGTGCATCACGCCAGGGCTGCGGCGACTCATTTCCGCTCTCGATACGTTACGTGTTCTCTAGGCTGCAAGTAGCGCCAGGACAGGTCTTGATCATCCTATCGGCTCCAAAAAATCTATCTCGAAGAAATTCGAATTTACCCTCCAATGCCACCCGCCTTGGTGATGAGACCAAGGAACGCTGAACGCAAAATTGCACTTCGTACTACGAATGAAGTCAGCACTTTAGGTGTGTATCACTGAACGTCACCATCGCCAACAAATGTGAGAAGCTTTCAACATCCAGACACCAGATGCGTTCTGACGTGCATTTTGTTCTGATACAGACACAGGTGCGATTATATACTCCCACCATTTTCATCTCTTTAGATTGGCACACTAATTTGGAGGGATGTTGTGGGCTTGGCCAACATATGAAGCATGTTGGCATGATCATTGTGCCTTGGCCAGTCAGAAGACTTGCTGCATTTCTCCAGCCTCGATGAACCGTAGAAGGGGAGTGTTCCATCACTCTGTTGCATCAAGCCTTAAGTGGGCGTCAAAAGAGGTATAGGCACACTCGGTGAGAAGCGCGAACTACTCAGGATGGAGGACCCTTTCCAAAATACAGGTGGTACGTTTGCACGCCTTTCTCCTTGTGAGCGTTTGCGTGAGGATACCTTGAAGACACTGAATGAAGGCGATTTCGTGTATTCCAAAGCGTCGCTTTGGGCAGGCATTTTGAGTGTTTCGTCGAACAAGCTCGGGATGAATGGTGTATCAAGGTCTAAAACGCTGCATCATCTTTTCGAAATCGCACGCTCTGCATTTGCCTTAGCTGGCTACTGAGAAGGCTGCACGTTTAGCAGTGCGTCTGCCATTGAATACGGTGACTTTGCATTCCTTTCGAAGCACCTCAAGGTACCGCTTCTCTTGTCTGTTAGTTGGAGGGTGGCTTTTGTCTCATGTTCCATACTCGATACATACCGTCACACATGTCCTAGCGCATCCATTGATGATCGCTTGAGTACACTAGAGAAGTCCCAGAACTTTACAAACCTGTAAAATCTGAATTTTCTCCTCGTCGGCAGCCATCCACATCTGGCTTCTTTCACACGCGGCTCACACGTGGCATGCTTTTATGGACTTGCATGGTGGCCCATTTCTGTGGTTGTATCAGTTCGACACCCAGAATAATGTGATCACACTTACCATAACCAGTCTATCAGTCTTTACCATGATATGCGCATTACCGAATCTCGAAACGAACATTAAGCTGATTTGTAAAGCATGCATTTACAGTGGAGTGTCGGCTTCACTGGAAACCAACCAGTGCCGGCTTCGCATGCATTTATATCTTCATTATTTGTGCTCGAGCTAGTCATATTGTCACCAAATGTCGAAACCACAGCTTCGCGTTTGCTCGACATGCGGTTCCTACGCTTTCCAGCCCACAGTACCATGCCCGCACTGTGGCACAGACTCGTGCATCACGCCAGCGCTGCGGCGAATCATTTTTGCTCTCGATACGTTACGGGTCCTCTAGGCTACACGTATCGCCAGGACAGGCTTTGATTATCCGATCGGCTCCAAAAAATCTATCTCGAAGAAATTCGAAATTAGCCTACAATGCCACGCACCCACGTGATGAGACCGAGGAATGCTGAACGCAAAATTGCGCTTTTTGCTACGAATGAAGTCAGCACTGTAGGTCCATAACAGTGAACGACACCATCGCCAACAAATGTGCGACGCTTTCAACATCCAGACACCAGATGCGTTATGACGAGCATTTTGTTCTAATACAGACACAGGCGCGATTATATGCTCCCAGAATTTTCATCTCTTCAGATTGGCACACTAATTTGGAGGAATGTTGTGGGCTTGGCCAACATAAGAAGCATCTTGGCATGATCATTGTGCCTTGGCCAGTCGGATGACTTGCTGCATTTCTCCAGCCTTAACGAACCGCAAAGGGGTAGTGTTCCATCACTCTGTTGCATCAAGCCCTAAGTGGGTATTAAAATATGCATGGGGATACGCGCTGAAAATCGTGAAATACTCAGGATGGAGGACCCTTTCCAAAATACAGAAGGTACGTTTGCACGCCTTTCTCCTTGTGGGCGTTTGCGTGAGTATACCTTCAAGACAATGACTAAAGGCGTTTTCTTGTATTCCAGAGCGTCGCTTTGGGCAGGCATTTTAAGTGGTTCGTCGAACAAGCTCGAGATGAATGGTGTATCAAGGTCAAAAACGCTGCATCTTCTTCTCGAAATCCCATGCTCTGCATTTGCCTTAGTTGGCTATTGAGAAGGCTGCACGTTTAGCAATACGTCGGCCATTGTTTAGGGTGACTTCGCATTCCTGTCGGGGCATATCAGGGTTCTGCTTCTCTTGTCTGATAGTCGGTTGATAGCTTTTATCTTATATTCCATACTTGGTACGTTTTTTCCTTCATAGAACGTCTAGCGTATCTATTGGCGATCGCTTCAGTAAATTGGAAAACTCCCAGATATCTAAAACCTGTAAAATCTGAATGCATTCGTCGTCGGCAGGCATGCACATCTGGCTTCTTTCACACGCGGCCTGCTTTTATGGACTTGCATGATGGCCCATTTCTGTGGTTGCATCAGTTTAACAGCTAGAATAGTGTGATCTTACTTTCCCTAACCACTCCACCAGTCTTTACCATGAAATGCGCATGAGCGAATCTCGAAAGCAACATTAAGCCGAGTTGTAAAGCATACATTTACAGTGGAGAGTCGGCTTCACTGTACGGCAACCAGTGCCGGCTTCGCATGCATTTATCTCTTTATTTGTAGCCGAGCTAGTCATATTGTCACAAAATGTCAAAACCACAGCTTCGCGTTTGCTCGACATGCGGTTCCTAGGCATCCTAGGCTTCCCAGCTCACAGTACCATGCCCGCACTGTGGCAAAGACGTGTGCATCACGCCAGCGCTGCGGCGAATCATTTTTGCTCTCGATACGTTACGGGTCCTGTAGGCTACAGGTAGCGCCAGGACAGGCTTTGATTATCCCATCGGCACCAAAAAATCTATCTCGAAGAAATTCGAATTTACCCTCCAATGCCACGCACCCACGTGATGAGACCAAGGAATGCTGAACGCAAAATTGCACTTCGTGCTACGAATGAAGTCAGCAATTTAGCTGCATATCCCTGAACGACACCATCGCCAACAAATGTGAGAAGCTTTCAACATCCAGACACGAGATGCGTTGTAACGAGCATTTTGTTCTAATACAAACACAGGCGCGATTACACACTTCCATTATTTTCATAACTCCAGACTCGTACACTAATTTTGAGTGATGTTGTGGGCTTGGCCAACATAGGAAGCATCTTGGCATGATCATTGTGCCTTGGCCAGCCAGAAGACATGCTGCATTTCTCCAGCCTGAATGAACCCGAGACAAACAGTGTTCCATCACTCTGTTGCACCAAGCTTTATGTGCGCATCAAACGATGTGTTGCCAAATGCGCTGAGAATCGCGAACTACTCAGGATGGAGGGCCCTTTCCAAAATACAGATGGTACGTTTGCACGACTTTATCCTGTAAGCGTTTGCCTGAGGATACCTTCACGACAATGACTTAAGGCGTTTTCTTGTATTCCAAAGCGTCCCTTTGAACAGGGATTTTGAGTGTTTCGACGACTAAGGTCGAGATGAATGGTGTATCAAGGTCTGAAGCGCTGCATCTTCTTCTCGAAATCCCATGCTCTGCATTTGTCGTAGCTGGCTACTGAGAAGGGTGCAAGTTTAGCAGTACGTCTGCCATTGAATACGGTGACTTCGCATTCCTGTCGGGGAACATCAGGGTTCTGCTTGTCGTGTCTGATCGTTGGTTGATGGCTTTTATATCATATTCCATACTTGGTACGTTTTTCCCTTCATAGAACGTCTAGCGTATCTATTGAAAATCGCTGCAGTACATCGGAAAACTGCCAGATCTCTACGAACCTGTAAAATCTTAATTCTGTCCTCGTCGGCAGGCATGCGCATTTGGCTTCTTTCACACGCGGCATGCTTTTATGGATTTGCATGATAGCCCATTTCTGTGGTTGCATCAGTTTGACAGCCAGAATAATGTGATTTTATTTCTCCTAAGATGTCTATCAGTCTTTACCATGAAATGCAAATTAGCGGATCCCGAAACGAATATTGAGCCGATTCGTAAACCATGCATTTAGAGTGGAGTGTCGGCTTCACTGGACGGCAACCAGTGCAGGCCCCGCATGCATTGGTATGTTTATTTGTAGCCGAGCCGGTCACATTGTCACAAAAAGCCAAAAGCACAGCTTCGCGTTTGCTCGACATGCGGTTCCTAGGCTTTCCAGCTCACAGTACCATGCCCGCACTGTGGCAAAGATTTGTGCATCACGCCAGGGCTGCGACGGATAATTTTTGCTCTCGATACGCTTCGGGTTCTCTAAACTACAGGTATCGCCAGGACAGGCTTTGATTATCCTATCGGCTCCAAAAAATCTATCTCGAAGAAATTCGAATTTACCCTCCAATGCCACGCACCCACGTGATGAGACCGAGGAATGCTGAACGTAAAATTGCACTTCGTGCTACGAATGAAGTCAGCACTTTAGGTGTATATCACTGAACAACACCACCGCCAACAAATGTGAGAAGCTTTCAACATCTAGACACGAGATGCGTTGTGACGAGCATTTTGTTCTAATACAAACACAGGCGCGATTACATGCTCCCCTTATTATCATCTCTTCAGATTGGCACACAGATTTGGAGGCATGTTGTGGGCTTGGCCAACATAAGAAGCATCTTGGCATGATCATTGTGCCTTGGCCAGTCAGAAGAGTTGCTGCATTTCTCCAGCCTGAATGAACCCGAGACAAAAAGTGTTCCATCACTCTGTTGCACCACCCCTTAAGCGGGCGTTAAACGAGGTGTAGCCCTACGCGCTGAGAATCGCGAACTACTCAGGGTGGAGGACCCTTTCCAAAATACAGATGGTACGTTTGCACGCCTTTCTCTTTGTAAGCGTTTGCGTGAGGATACCTCCAAGACAATGACTAAAGGCGTTTTCTTTGTATTCCAAGGTGCCGCATTGGGCAGGCATTTTCAGTGTTTCGTCGAACAAGCCCGCGATGACTGCTGTATCAAGGTCTAAAACGCTGCATCTTCTTCTCGAAATTTCATGCTCTGCATTTGCCTTAGCTGGCTACTGAGAAGGCTGCATGTTTAGCAGTACGTCTGCCATTGAATGCGGTGACTTTGCATTCCCCTCGGGACTCATCAAGGTACCGCGTCTCTTGTCTGATAGTTGGCTGCGGAGGCTAATCTCATGTTCCAGACTTGATATGCTTTTCCCATCATAAATCTGCTAGCGCATCCGTTAAGGATTGCTTGAGTACATCGGAAAACTCCCAGAACTCTATGAACCTGTAAACTCTGGATCCTGCCCGCGTCGGCAGGCATGCACATCTGGCGTCTTTCACACGTAACATGCTTTTATGGACTTGGCTGATGGCCTACCTCTGTCGTTCTATCAGTATGACAGCTAGAATAATGTGATCATACTTGCCCCAACCAGTCTATCAGTCCTTACCATGAAATGCACATTAGCAAATCGCGGAACGAACGCTAAACCGATTTGTAAAGCATGCATTTACAGTGGAGAGTCGGCTTCACTGGACAGCAACCAGTGCCAACTTCGCATGCATTTATATCTTTATTTGTAGCCGAGCTAGTCATATTGTCACACAATGTCGAAACCAGAGCTTCGCGTTTGCTCGACATGCGGTTCTTACGCTTTACAGCTCACAGTATCATGCCCGCACTGCGGCAAAGACTTGTGCATCACGCCAGCGCTGCGGCGAATCATTTCCGCCCTCGATACGTTACGAGTCTTGTAGGCTACAGGTAGCGCCAGGACAGGCTTTGATTATCCCATCGGCTCCAAAAAATCTATCTCGAAGAAATTCGAATTTACCCTCTAATGCCACGCACCCAGGTGATGAGACCGAGAAATGCTGAGCGCAAAATTGCACTTTATGCTACGAATGAAGTCAGCACTTTAGGTGCATATCCCTGAAAGACACCATCGCCAACAAATGTGCGAAACTTTCAACATCCAGACACAAGATGCCTTGTGCCGAGCATTTTGTTCTAATACAAACACATGCGCGATTACATGCTCCCATTATTTTCATCTCTTCAGATTGGCACACTAATTTGGAGGGATGTTGTGGGCTTGGTCAACTTAAGAAGCATCTTGGCATGATTATTGTCCCTTGGCCAGTCAGAAGACTTGCTGCATTTCTCCAGCCTGAATAAACCCGAGACAAACAGTGCTCCGTCAATCTGTTGCACCAAGCCTTAAGTGGGCATTAAACGAAGTATAACCATACGCGCTGAGAATCGCGAAATACTCAGGATGGAGGACCCTTTCCAAAATACAGGAGGTACGTTTGCACGCCTTTCTCCTTGTGAGCGTTTGCGCGAGGATACCTTCAAGACAATGACTGACGAAGTTCTCTTGTATTCCAAAGCGTCGCTTTGGGCAGGCATTTTGAGTGTTTCGTCCAACAAGCTCGGGATGACTGGTGTGTCAAGGTCTGAAACGCTGCATCTTCTTCTCGAAATCCCATGCTCTGCATTTGCCTTAGCTGGCTACTGACAAGGCTGCACGTTTAAAATTACGTCTAACATTGATTACGGTGACTTCGCATTCCTATCGGGACACATCAGGGTTCTGCTACTCTTGTCTGATAGTTGTTTGGTGGCTTTTATCTCATTTTCCATAGATTATACGTTTTTTCCCTTCATAGAACGTCTAGCGTATCCATTGACGGTCGCCTCAGTACATCGGAAGACTCCCAGATCTCTACGAACCTGTAAAATCTGAATGCATTCGTCGTCGGCAGGCACGCACATCTGGCTTCTTTCACATGCGGCTTGCTTTTATGGAGTTGCATGATGGCCCATTTCTGTGGTTGCATCAGTTTGACAGCTAGAATATTGTGGTCATACTTACGCTACCCAGTCGATCAGTCTTTACCATGAGGTGCGCATTAACATATCTCGAAACGAACATTAAGCTGATTTGTAAGCCACACATTTACAGTGGAGAGTCGGGTTCACTGGACGGCAACCAGTGAGGACTTCGCACGCATTTGTAACTTCATTTGTAGTCGAGGTAGTCATATTGTCACAAAATGTCAAAGGCACAGCTTCGCGTTTGCTCGACATGCGGTTCCTAGGCTTTCCAGCTCACAGTACCATGCCCGCACTGCGGCAAAGACTTGTGCACCACGCCAGCGCTGCAGCAAATAATGTTGGCCCTCGATACGTTACGCGTCCTCTAAGCTACAGATATCGACAGGACAGGCTTTGATTATGCGATCGGCTCCAAAAAATCTATCTCGAAGAAATTCGAATTTACCCTCCAATGCCACGCACTCAGGTGATGAGACCAAGGACTGCTGAACGTAAAATTGCACTTTGTGCGACGAATGAAGTCAGCACTTTAGGTGTATATCACTGAACGACACCGTCTCCAACAAATGTGCGAAGCTTTCAACATCCAGACACGAGATGCGTTGCGACGAGCATTATGTTCTAATACAAACACAGGCGCGATTATATGCTCCCACTATTTTCATCTCTTCAGATTGGGACACTAATTTGGAGGGATGTTGTGGGCTTGGCCAACTTCAGAAGCTTCTTGGCATGATCATTGTGCCTTGGCCAGTCAGAAGACTTGCTGCATTTCTCCAGCCTGAATGGACCGCAAAAGGGGAGTCTTCCATCACTCTGTTTCACCAAGCCTTACGTCAAAATTAAAAGATGTGTTGCCCTACGCGCTCAGAATCGCGAACAACTCAGGATGGAGGACCCTTTCCAAAATACAGCAGGTACGTTTGCACGACTTTCTCCTTGTAAGCGTTTGCTTGAGGATACCTTCAAGACAATGACTAAAGGCGTTTTCTTGTACTCCAAAGCGTCGCTTTGGGCAGGCATTTTGAGTGTTTCGTCGAACAAGCTCGGCATAAAAGGTGTATCAAAGCCCAAAACGCTGCATCTTCTTCTCGAAATCCCATGCTCTGCATTTGCCTTAGCTGGCTACTAAGAAGGCTGCACGTTTAGCAGTACGTCTGCCACTGAAGACGCTGACTTCGCATTCCCCTCGGGACATATCAGGGTCCTGCTTCCCTTGTCTGATAGATGCTTGGTAAATCTTATCTCATGTACCATACTTGATATCTTTTTCCCATTAGACGGCTTCCACCATATCGGTGGATGACCGCTTCACTACACCGAAAAACTCCCAGAACTCTACGAAGCTCGAAAATCTTAATTCTGTCCTCGTCGGCAGGCATGCACATCTGGCTTCTTTCACACGCGGCATGCTTTTACGGAGTTGCATGATGGCCAATTTCTGTGGTTGCATCAGTTTGACAGCTAGAAAAATGTGATCTTACTTGCCCTAACCAGTCTATCAGTCTTTACCATGAAATGCGCATTAGCAAATCGCGGAACGAACGCTAAACCGATTTGTAAAGCATGCATTTACAGTGAAGAGTCGGCTTTTACTGGACAGCAACCAGTGCCAGCTTCGCATGCATCTATATCTTTATTTGTAGCCGAGCTAGTCATATTGTCACAAAATGTCAAAGCCACAGCTTAGCGTTTGCTCGACATGCGGTTCCTAGGCTTTCCAGCTCACAGTACCATGCCCTCACTGCGGCAAAGACTTGTGCACCACGCCAGCGCTGCGGCGAATCCTTTTTGCTCTCGGTACGTTACGCGTCCTCTAGGTTACACGTATCGCCAGGACAGGCTTTGATTATGCGATCGGCTCCAAAAACTCTATCTCGAAGAAATTCGAATTTACCCTCCAATGCCACGCACCCACGTGATGAGACCAAGGAATGCTGAGCGCAAAATTGCACTTTGTGCTACGAATGAAGCCAGCACTTTAGGTTTATATCACTGAATGACACCGTCTCCAACAAATGTGCGACGCTTTCAACATCCAGACACGAGATGCGTTGTGACGAGCATTTTGTTCTAATACAAACACAGGCGCGATTATATGCTCCCACTACTTTCATCTCTTCAGATTGGCACACTAATTTGGAGGGATGTTGTGGGCTTGGTCAACTTAAGAAGCATCTTGGCATGATTATTGTCCCTTGCCCAGTCAGAAGACTTGCTGCATTTCTCCAGCG
>NW_013651768.1:0-2191 GCF_000499385.1 Eimeria necatrix | reverse complement strand
ATCTTGGCATGATTATTGTCCCTTGCCCAGTCAGAAGACTTGCTGCATTTCTCCAGCCTGAATGAACCCGAGACAAACAGTGTTCCATCACTCTGTTGCACCAAGCATTAAGTGGGCATCAAAAGATGCCTAGCCATACGCGCTAAGAATTGCGAAATACTCAGGATGGAGGACCCTTTCAAAAATACAGCAGGTACGTTTGCACGCCTCTCTCCTTGTGAGCGTTTGCGTGAGGATACCTTCAAGACAATGACTAAAGGCGTTTTCTTGTATTCTAAAGCGTCGCTTTGGGCAGGCATTTTGAGTTTTTCGTCCAACAAGCTCGGGATGAATGGTGTATCAAGGTCTGAAACGCTGCATCTTCTTCTCGAAATCCCATGCTCAGCATTTGCCTTAGCTGGCTACTGAGAAGGCTGCATGTTTAGCAGTGCGTCTGCCATTGAATACGGTGACTTCGCATTCCTCTCGGGGGACACCAAGGTTCTGCGTCTCTTGTCTGATAGTTGCTTGGTAAATCTTATCTCATGTACGATGCTTGATGTCTTTTTCCCATTCGGGGTACACTAAGGTTCTGCTGCTTTTGTCTGATAGTTGGTTGGTGGCTTTTGTCTCATGTTCCATACTTGATATGCTTTTCCAGTAAGGAGCTAGCGAATCATTTGACGGTCGCTTCAGTACACCGAAAAACTCCCAGATCTCTACGAACCTGTAAAAACTGAATCCTGTCATCCTAGGCATGCACATCTGGCATCTTTCACACGCGGCATGCTTTTATGGACTTGCATGATGGCCCATTTCTGTGGTTGCATCAGTTTGACAGCTAGAATAATGTGGTCATACTTCCCCTAACCAGTGTATCAGTCTTTACCATGATATGCGCATAAGCGGATCCCGAAATGAGCATTAAGCCGATTTGTAAACCATGCATTTACAGTGGAGAGTCGGCTTCACTGGACAGCAACCAATGCCGGCTTCGCATGCATTTATATCTTTATTTATAGCCGAGCTAGCCATATTGTCACAAAATGTCAAAGGCACGGCTTCGCGTTTGCTCGACATGCGGTTCCTAGGCTTCCCAGCCCGCAGTACCATGCCCGCACTGTGGCACAGACTCGTGCATCACGCCAGCGCTGCGGCGAATCATTTTTGCTCTCGATACGTTACGGGTCCTGTAGGCTACAGGTAGCGCCAGGGCAGGCTTTGATTATGCGATCGGCTCCAAAAAATCTATCTCGAAGAAATTCAAATTTACCCTCCGATGCCACGCACCCAGGTGATGAGACCGAGAAATGCTGAGCGCAAAATTGCACTTTGTGCTACGAATGAAGTCAGCACTTTAGGTGTATATCACTGAACGCCACCATCGCCAACAAATGTGAGAAGCTTTCAACATCCAGACACGAGATGCGTTCTGACGAGCATTTTGTTCTAATACAGACACAGGCGCGATTATATGCTCCCACTACTTTCATCTCTTCAGATTGGGACACTAATTTGGGGGGATGTTGTTGGCTTGGCCAACTTAAGAACCATTTTGGCATGATCATTGTGCCATGGCCAGTAAGAAGACATGCTGCATTTCTCCAGCCTTAACGAACCGTGGAAGGGGAGTGTTCCATCACTCTGTTGCATCAAGCCCAAGTGGGTATTAAACTATGTATGGGGATACGAGCTGGTAATCGCGAAATACTCAGGATGGAGGACCCTTTCCAAAATACAGATGGTACGTTTGCACGACTTTATCCTGTAAGCGTTTGCCTGAGGATACCTGGTACGTTTGCACGCCTTTCTCCTGTAAGCGTTTGCCTGAGGATACCTTCAAGACAATGAAGGCATTCTGTTGTCTTTCAAAGCGTCGCTTTGGGCAGGGTAAAACTCACAAAGCAGGTTGTTCGAGCCCTTCGTACCACATAGTTCCAGACTTTGCGACGTAGAAGAATAGCTTTAGGGTACGAGACGTAAACGGAATCGACCGATGACTCTTCCGACGTGCATTAGCAGTACGTCGGCCATTGAATACGGTGACTTCGTATTCCTGTCGGGGAACATCAGGGTCCTGCTACTCTTGTCTGATAGCTGGTTGGTGGGCCTTGTCTCATATTCCATACTTGATACGTCTTTTCTATCATTGAGCTTCTAGCGTATCCATTGACGATCGCTTCAGTACATCAGGAACCTCCCAGAACTCTAG
>NW_013651767.1:12379-17133 GCF_000499385.1 Eimeria necatrix | reverse complement strand
TTTCTTTGGTGCTGCAAACAATGAAGCAAGTGCTCAGAGCTATGCTTAATGGAACGACAAATATTCCAATCAGTGGAAGCAAATGCAGGGCACTGAGAAATCTGGGTCAACTTGCTCGTTTCGTGCATCCCTCTTAGTTGCTTTCCGAGGTACCCAGTTTGCATCGTGACAAACGACACTGCTTGAATTCGTCGGTGGGCGTCGGCGCACCAGCCAGTCTGGTACGCATGTTGTATCCGTTCAGTGTCGCCTGTCATGCGCTTTGGTGACCCAGGACGTGCGTGAAAAGCCCGCCTTGCTGTTCTTGGTTTCTCGTCGCAGAAATTGCGGCCGATGGTCCGCGGTCCTCACGTCACTAGCTCACATCGTGGGCTGCTTCGCTTGCGCCGAGAGCCTTGCCACGCTGTTCCTTGTCGTGTTCTTTTTTACGCAGGCTTTGATACTCATGGTGGCGCATTGTTTCGTGTTCGCGGTTGCTTCATACTGCGACGATCTGCTTGTTAGGTTTTACATGTTTCTTGGCACCTGGAAGCGCTCCATGAACATGTTCGTAGCCCATGCGGGACACACAAAACACAAGTTGGTACTGTCTATAACCGCGTCATCTGATTTCATGAAAATACGGGGGGCTAATACTTTTGAATAACACTTATGCGCGGCAATGCAGTAGTTGGCGACGCCGCGGCAAATTATATATTTGCATCTAATTTGTCATCTTGAATTCTTCGCATAGAATATGTCTCGGCTAGCAAGGGCGCTCCGAGCCACGAAGTAGCGCTAAAACTCAATGGCCCCCAAACGCATTTTGCTTCTTGGTATGAGCCAAATGATATCCTCATAGTTCCGAGAACTCGGAATTCACGGACAATTGCAGTCTTTGGAGTTTTCTTTCGCTGGTTCTCCTCGTATGCCTTACCGGCACTAGCTCGGCACAGATATGGAATGGTTTGCTGACGCTTGATAACTCGAGTACGCTATTTGCCGAGCGTCAATACGCGGAGCTCACGTGGTGCGCAGCCATGGCCTAGTCTGTATTGATATGTTGGAGTGTAGCTTTCTTGTGCGTTCGGTGCGAGATGTTTTGTTTTAATGTAACACAACGGAAATCGACCGCAAAAGTAACGTGCCGCATATTTCCGGAGACTCCCATTCTAAGTCCCTAGTGCATCATTATTACATGTTATTCCTATGTCAATCCATCTCTATTATGGCGGTTAGCTGAGGTTTTAACTGGTTGTTTTCCCAGCGTTTTCTAGTCCATACTCAAAGGTCCTAATAGTTGTCTATGTCCAAATTTGCCATTCAAGCAGATGCTTCAATGCCATTGCTTCCATCATATTTCTGCTTACAGAGTATTCGGCGTATAAGCCCGAATGTTGACCACACTGTTTTCTCTCGTTTTGATCCTACGCTGACATACCACAAGCGTGGGATATTCTGTATTGAGACAAATCAAGCAACTGAAACTAGTACAAACGTGCGCGCAACTGGAATTTTGGAAAACTTTGCACTGTTTTTGTGCAGCTGGTAGGTACACGCTGTGACGCGTTCCGTGGTTTTGCGTGCATAATCATCTGGCGGTATTCCTTATGGCAGAAAGAACTATTGCACAAAAACCTTCACGGCCGACAGCTAAAGATTGTCATGTAACTTTTGGGCAATCTGTTGAGGGCTTTAGCAGGCTTGACCTGCTGCAATGGTCGGACCTGGAATATTGTCTTTGATAAAAACTTTCAGATCGTGTGATTTAGTATCCATGCCGGTACCATAAACATGTATTAGCATAGAATGGTCGCTAATGTGTCCTGACGTGCAGCGAGTATGTGAATGCAAATGGTGAAGAATAATAGCTGAGGTGGTAGGCACTGTCACATCATGTGGCAGTTTTCTTTTGCGTGTATGTGAAGGCTTAGAAGTAAATTGAGTTGCCTCGCCGGGAGTAACTGCTATCGCGGAGTTGGAAAAGCTAGCAGGGCAATACTAACGTTGTTGCGGTAAACCGGCCAGGGCGTACCGAGGTTTTGCAGACGTATCAAATCATTTTTAGTTCGATGCTTCATTGTTCTCCGTGCATAAACATGGCGTGATATTGGGCGAGTAGTCGTCCAGCAGCAGGGCAATTGAGGGCAGACGTTCACTGGGAGTGGGGGAAGTTCACAGTTCACACTCCTAATGTGGATTTTTGTTGACAGCAAAAGCCGTGCAGTGCCTGGGCAGCGCTCTCAGCGTACGCAGTTCCTGTTAAGGTGCTCTTCCGTATTTGCTATACCGACAGAAGGGTGTCTTTGTGGTGAGGAGGCCGTTTTAGCGTGTATGAACTAATTGCGCCTTCGCATGCTTTCTGTCAATAGGCATGAAGACTAGCTTTGGTGGGCTGGTCCGCACGTTGTCTGGTTTATTTCATGCCCTAGCCTCCTTCGCTTTTGCTTTACAGGCGCACAGACCTCGTTTTCAGACGACCGTACCTCATAAGTAATTATTTTAGAAGCGCTGCTTCTACAGGGAGTATGATTCAGCGAATTTGATGTTTCGTGTACTGGTGGTGGTACCATCGATGCACTGCTGTTTAATACTACTGGCTCGCTGAATTCGTATGAGGTTTGAGTTTCTTGCACGACGACACTTCCCATATACACCGGGACGCATTTGACGATAGGGAAGCTTCGGTGGACACGCGAATGAGGTAATGTGTGTCTTTGCTTACTTCTTGTCCCTCCGCAATAGCTGTCGAAATAAATTTGATGTTTCATACTCGCTAGTCTCTGTGCAATTGGTTGGGGCTGATCTGTGCTTTCTTGAATGATTGTTCAATAGTGAAAATTCTAGAGGTTTGTGGAGAAATTTTTTCCCAAAACGACAATAGATATGTGGGTGGTGGCAAGCGCTATCTGATTGCTTCTTCTCTCCGGGAAAAGCTTGCTTCTAGGTTTGTAGCCTTCAACGGATGTACCGTGTCGTAGTTCCAGATTACGGCACAATGTTTCTGTGAAGCCCGTGAGTGCAGGAAGTCCGGCGGATCGTGTTTCCCGCTGCAGTACGTGAAGTAGGTTAAATGACACAGCAAGTGTAAAATGGCAGCTGCTTTTTTGACTTTGGTATTCTGCATGCTACACAGAGCTCGCAGACTCTCTTTTCCGGTGAAGCCAAACAGGATTTTCCATATTTGCGACTATTGCAGGATTGAATTTCGAATTTTGGATAAAATTGCTCACTAGAACTGAAGGGCACCTGTTCATGGGGGAGTGTAGCAGTTTGTTGCTTGCGAAGCTGAACATCAGTCATCTATCTTGGTAAATGTCTGTCGCTGCACGCACCGAGTTGATTCATGTAAGAGTCCTTCGATGTGTTTGCCAAAAGGCAGCGCACTTGTGTGGTATGTCCACACTTCGAGGCCTGCAGCCAGTATGTGAAGTCACATGGTTTTTGAGTATTGATAGTTCAGACACTATAGCATGCTGCACTTCGTGGTTTTCACTTAAGCAGATGCTAAAAGCTGCGAAATAGAAGTCCGTGCATTTGACAGGTCCACTGCTACTGCACTCAGCAAGGTTGAGGTCAGCATGGCAGAAGCCTTGTCAGCGCCAACTGCAGGGCGGCGAATGTCGCATTATTCCCATCGTTGGGGCTTCTTTAACGTATCTGGCTGTGTGATGCGATTTTGCTGTGGTTATCCCATTTTGTTAGAATTACGGGCATTTACACGCATTCATAGCAATAAGGCAGCAATCGAACTAAATTCAATGCGCCAGCAGCGTGCTAAAGACACCACTCAGACCCCCTGTTAGTCGACGCGCAGCAATGAAGCCTAAACATGTATCGACAGTTGGAGGCTCTTTTTATCAGGGGGTAAGTGCCCTGTGGTGCTAAATGTGGCGGCGCTGCATCGGATCTTACATCCGCGATGGCGTCTGCCTCAACTGCTTTTGCGAGCTACCGATCAGCAAGGGAAAAGTGAATAACGAAGCATCTGGGCTTATTTCTTAATAAGTGGTCTGCGGTGGATGAGCGAATAGGAGGAATTCGGTTTTCGATTTTTATTTACCGATATAATAACTACCGAAGCAAACGAAACACGCCCTTGCCAAAACACTCAGCAGTTGCGTGTGACCAAATAAAGGCTTTATTGACGTTCTAAAAAGCGTGTCAGAGAACCAGAATGCATCCGCTTGCCGTCTCAAAACGCAGCATGCTGCTTGCTGTGTAGCCTTCAGGCGCTGTGTCACGTTACGTCATTTCTCTGCAGCAAGTGAGTAGCCGTAGTGCAGCGTTTTCGTCATGCGGTTTATGGGGGAGAATGATTTGAACACGCTTTAGCGGTATTAGCTGTGTGCATGATGTACCGCAAGAGTTGTCGATTTCTACAACTGTTTCGTAGATTCAGCGAATGGCGCTTTGAAAGTTGTTATGAGACATGTTCCGGCAGTGAGGGTATGTGTTTGATCTTTTAAATGGCTTTTTCTCATGAGTTACATGCGTGGTAGCTACATGTTATCATATAACTATCAAGAGGTTTGTTTTCGGCGCGAAATTACATGTTTCGCTATTCATTGCAGGCCTAGTGAAATATTGGACGTCTGGCTTTCTTGGGGTTTGTACAACGTGTCGTTTTGCGGTTCATGAGAGGCTTTGCTCTCTTGGAAGAAAAATGCGGAACCTTCAAAGCCAGTAAGTGTAGGGACACTATTTTAGTTATTGGTTGTTGAAGCTGTGGAAGATTTTGGACTGGCGGGACTTTGCTTTTCATAGTTTGCGTT
>NW_013651767.1:10041-12279 GCF_000499385.1 Eimeria necatrix | reverse complement strand
GGCTCGCGAAGTTGGTGCTTTGGGCTGTGTTGCTGAGTCCGTTTCAATTGCGTGGAAAATGCAATACAGCACATTATGAATCAATGGTGGACTCTCGGCTGAGCATCTTACAACGAACAGAAAACCCCTCCCAGACTCCACTTTAGAATCCTGAACATACCCTTCACATTGTGCTTGATACGACCCGGGCAGAGGCATTTGAATTTATAGTTTTCTGTCATTTCTATATGTACTGAGAGGAATACTTGTGCCGAGTGATAGCGCTAATTGAGCAAATGAAATTTTGGCATCTTTGCCTGCAGTCAATTGTTAACACGCATTAAGGCTACATTCGGCGGAGCCCATTTGCAAGCATCAAGAACTTACTCAACCTCGTGAAGCACGTTTCATGGGTCATTTCGTGTCTCCGCAATTGTTATATAGGAGCAAGCCGGACATCGACACGATCGTGCAGTATGCACGTATATTTGTTTGTCTCTCACGTTTCCAGGGGGTAAGGCCCAATAGAAGAGAAATGCCGGGATGTAATGGGTGCCAGTGTCCTGCATTATTCCTTGATATTGAAGAGTGCTTGAATTCCTCTAATATTCATATTCTACGGGAAATAACATCTGGTCTGAATATTAACAGCTTGGGTTACACAATATTCTATGGTGTAAAGATAAACATTGCTTTTAAGTATGGTGTCTCTGTGCTCTGCGGAACTGCGCGGAATAGGTCTACTGTAGTCTTGAAGAGTACGACAGTAATGCACACCAAAAACCAAGGATGTCCACGGCGGCCGTCTCCTGGCCAAGCGTGACTCTTGCTGTGCAGCTGTAAGCAGCTCCGAAAAGTCTTTGTTGCGAACAGCGTCGCTTTATTTTTGCGCAGCCCGTGAGTGCATGCAGTTCGATGCTCTCCTGCAGAGCTATACACTGTGTCTTCGCTATGGAAATCCTGGGTTGTACAATTATGCTTTTGATCGAACTCAAATGTTTTCCACACAAATAGAAGCTCCCATTCCATGGACAGTATAGCTTGTACTAATGGCATTATTGGTTTTTAACGTAAGAAAAGTGTTACATGTTTTCTTGCTCTCCGGCACATGGGTGTGGGTGCGAAACCCATTGTTTCATACATCACGTATCTCCCTTTGGCGTTGTAAAAATAGCATCTTTGGATGGGACGTTGTCCTTCATCTCCGATCTCCACATTTCGGGTATTCCGCCGCGGGACGTATGTATGGCTGTTTAAGTTGTCCACGTACTCATGTGGCATGCAGATTGTATGTGAAAACAATCACTTGCATCTATCGTCAAGATATTAAATCTAATGTGTGGACGTGGAATACAGCCCGTAGGTGATGGCAAGCTATGATAACCGGAAAGGCTTTCTGGTTCAACAACTGAATATTCCTGATTGTTGAGGATGTAAAATTTTCGACTTCCTCTAAACATGTTGGTTGATTGTTTGTTGAAGAATGGCGGATTAAACGGTGTTTATTTATCGGTTCGGGTTCACTGCTATTTGCAAGGTGTGAGATTGGTCGGGTGATATTCTCGTCACGTTGGCGTGCACGGTCGTGTGAATTGCGTGCTTCTTTTGTTCACGCAGCTTCTAGGATTTTCCAGTATTGTTAGCATCTTCCCATTCACATTAGAAATGAGTGTAAATGACTTTTCCACCCAATATAAGGTAAGGATAAACTGTTCCTCAAAAGGCGTACAGGGTGCTGGAAGTCTCGCCAAGGCGTTTGCTGGCCGCAGCATCCATGCAGAGTTCAAATGAATATATGCACGTCGACGTAGAATTTAGGTTCCATCCGCTTGTTGTGTGAAAACGAAATTCGTGCTTCTAATCAGCGGAATCTTTGCACCCTTTAGTGTCAAGGTTCGTTAAGGCATCAGAACCATTAATGGTCATGGGTTTAATGCGCATGTTGTGAGATTTGCTTTATTGCTCTCCCCCTATAGCGATTGCTTCAAAAACATTCTGTCCGGTACTTCAGAGGAATGCACTTCATGTAAACAGCAGTGACTTACCAGGGAGTAAGTTGCAGTAATTGTAAGGTGTCAAAGCATTATTGAGCGTATGGCCATACAAGATGATAGGTATCCTTTGGGGGATTGAATGTGCCCGATAGTTGTGTTGCATACGCAACGACATCTGACCTACACGAGGGCATATTTTCAAGCTAGGTTGCTGAGGTTGACAAATCATTGGTAGAATTTCTGTCTTGTTACTTTCCATTTTCCA
>NW_013651767.1:2829-9941 GCF_000499385.1 Eimeria necatrix | reverse complement strand
CGTGTGCGTACATGCAGCATAAATTTTTGTGATAGTGCTTTCAGAGCAGCAACTGACTGGGAAACATTTGGAAAACGCTTGCTGTATGCTTTTAGTGGCTTTTAAGTCGAGCCTAGCTTTCAACGTATTTCCTAGGTTAAACTCTAGTGCGGTTTCCTGCTGAATGCTTCCTCCTCCTGCTGTCTTTTAGTAGCAGGAAACATTCAGCAGAACAGATAAGCGACGTCTCGCTACAAATGTAGTCGGTAAACGCTAAACATGGAGTGCTTGGCTCTATCATACGACGCAGAGGGAGTTTTTCTTTTTGGTATTATATTCAAAGCAGTTACGACTCATTGACGAAAATGCTTCCGACCACTTCGACCCATCACGTTTCTTGTGGCGTTCAGCCAGTACGCTGCGACACAGCTGCCGGGTATCGCCTGATATAATTGTACTTGCTTTAATTGGATTGGTGATTAAGCACAAAGGCATATTTTTGTATCTTCCCTATGTAGATTTTACAGGCAATGTGAAGAGGTCGTTGTGGCAACATTTTCGTCAGTGCAGTGTGTGGAGCAGCGGGTGTTGCGCGCGCCCTCTGTTAATTCAAATCTTTCGGGCAGAACTCGGTGCTGGTGCTTTCCATTTTTATTAGGGTGTACACATCTGCTCTTTTTGCTCAAAATGACACGCATTCGCCCACTTTCGAGGCAAAAGAGAGCATTTGGTCAAACGGCCTGGAAGGTTCTAGACAGCTCACTTGGACATGTGTCAACACTTTGTGGTTCGGGAAAGCGTGTGCTGCTTCAATTGAATTTGTGCCGTTCATTTTCTGCAGCAATATGGGAATTGGGTGTCTGTGCGCTAAGATAGCACTGCTTTCGTGCACGTAGTGTTTGCACGTTTGCATGAGCTCATGCACCTTCAGCGACCTCTTGAACATTTTGCGAATATTTCTGCATATCATCTCTACTCGCGCGACTGCATCGATATTGCCTCGGCAGCACTTGAGACGAGCTTCGCTTCAAGTTACGTAATTATGGAAAGTTGTTTCCCCAGGGAGTACGTTGCAGCCATGTTAAGGCCCCAAACAACTACGGGGGGTGCGGCGATGCACTGACGCTCTCTGTCGGAACAAAAGCTGTTCTGCTTAAATCGGATGCTGCTTTGGAGGGGAGAAACACAATCATTTTGTTTCCTGCTTTTCAGGGATCGTCGGTATCGACGACTTTGTGGGGTTGGTAGTGATCTTTCCAGTTGCATGCGACAGATGCTTGCCTTCTTGATGCAGCAGACTACTACTAGCACTGAAACAACAGCAAATCTTTTCCAGTCATCTTCAGGTCAAACGTGCCGCTTCCTGAGCAGATGTCAGCGGGCTTGACGCGCTGGGCTTTCTGACAGTATTGCATTGCTTCTGTGCAGCCCGTGAGCCCATATGCTGCAAATTTTCGCTTTTGTTGCTGCAGGGTAACACATAGTAGCACGGAACTCCAACGTTGTCAGCTGTGCTAAATATGCCTTTTTCGTTTAAGGTCTTTGTACGTTGTACGTGGACTAGGGTGGTCACAAGTAATGCTCCTGTTTAACGTGGTGTATAGTATATGGAGAACAAGCTTTTAACGAACAAAACGTGCTGAATACCAACGCTGATACCCTAACGTACGAGTTTTGTCGGCGTCACTCCTTGCCTGGCGTCCGATGCATTTTGCCCTGGCGAGATGCCGATCAGCTACTTCGATGCACAAATTTCAACAAAAAGCGGTGTTGACAATAAGCTGCTCATAAGAAAAGGAACGCGTATTTGGTACATGTTTATTAAGCTTCATGTGGCGTTCAGCCAGTACGTGAAGAAATGGTGGTGACTTTTGGTGGCAACGGTAGTTTGCCTCGGCACCTTACGCGGTTTTGTTTGTTCAGCAAAAGCTACAACAAACGAAATGTAAACCTGCTTAGCTCTCACGTGTGGAATAAATGCGATCAGTAAAGTGGATAAATTAGGGTAACTATGTTCTTGCTAGTATTACATGCAGGGCGGCGCAATGCTGCATGCTCGCTTTACACTTCCAGTTCTCTTCACTTGTTGGACATTTGCCACTTTTCTCTTTTTCCTCATCATTTTGGTTGTGCAAAATGGCGCGTGCTTGCCCAGCTGCCAGGGCGATGATAGGCAAGTGCTTAAATGGTCAAGCATTGTGGAACTATCACCACCAAGCCTGTGAACCGGGGAACCTATACACTGTCTGAACTGGGGAGGCAGCGTGTATCATTTTAAGGAGATGATGCTTACGTCCCGCTGTTTAGGTGTATGAACTCCTTTTCGTGTTTGTCATCGAGGCTAAGAGCATATTAAGCGGCGCCTTACATAAATTGAGGGGCTTCTCATGTTGCTGTCCTGCTTTCGCAATTACCATAGAAGGTCTCGGTAGCAATCAGCACAAACAAGACTTGTATATAGGTCGTAACTGGGAGATTTATATCCAGGGAGTACGCGTCTAGGAAGTAGAGGTCAGTACACACAATTGGTAGTGTCGCTGCGCGATACTGACCAATTGTGTTGTTTTGTGTTCGCTATTACCCGGTGCCGTAAACGCTATGGTGTTTTTTCTTCACGGACGAGGTAGTCTGTCATCCATGTGAACTGCCTTTGCTAGCTGGCACACTGCACACTTAGTTAGTTTTCTGTAATGGGTGGAGAATAACGGGCATTCTGGTTGTTTGCGTGTACCTTTGACTTCACAATAGCTGTCACCGTAAGCGCGAAGCATTTTTGCCCCTACGTTCAGCAGCTGCATATGACCGGCACTTTGTTTTTTTTAGCTTTGTAAAGCATGCAGTACCAAAAAGCTGAGATGTGTTTGCGTTTCATATTGAGGCATGCCGCTGGTATTGTGATCGTCAGCCGTTACATCACGTTGCTCTGTTGCACGTCGACACATTTTCCGGGCGCAGCCGGTGAGTGCATGCAGAAGGATGTTCTGTGCTTTTCCTTCCTTAGAAAGGGGCGCTCGAGGGACGTTGGATTGATGGGTATGGTGCTTGTTAGATGTGTCTCATGTCGTCGTGAGAAATCCTGCAACTCCTCGCTCAAGTGAACTTGAACTGCTTGTTCAAGACGATAAAGGAAACAACCTTCCGTGCAGACCTTTGTTGTTGGTACAGCTGCGCAATGAAACCAGTGAGCGATGCTCAATATTTCTTGTCAAGAATTTTTGCCGCATGCTGAGAAATAATCGTATTTTAGTGTATTCTTCAAGTGAAATGGTGATCGTCTGAGTGGCTGAACTCCCAAATGCCGCTGCCAAAGCTTGAAGTCATATGTTGCGTTTGGAAGGCAACGGGCGCGCATGAGAGATACGCTTTTTCTTTTGGTGCAGCCTGTATGTGATAAGAAGCAGCACAGTTGCAGAATTTAGGATTTGATGCAATTTGGCTTATTCTAAGGCTATGGGGGATTCCGCACTTAGTATCCGTCCAGTTCTCATGTCTGAATTCAGAACTATTAGCAAGTTGAGAGTATTGATGTGGTGGTAGTATGTAGAGAGGCGGATGCATTCATGATTCTACAGAATTTGGTCCAGAGCTCCAGACGACACTGCTTTAGCTGTTTCTATGAGCATAGATATTCGGGGGAATTGTTTTATTTTTCTAGTGCCGCTTTAGTATTGGAAGTGCGACAAATCGTGCATGCGCTGAACTACCATGCAATGATCGACTTTTGCACAATCAGGCTAAAGGCTTCTCGGGGAGACCTCATGCTGAGTATGAATTGTTTCCTTACGGCAACGGTGCCTTTCACTTGAAATTATGTTTTTAAAGAAACTCTGGAGGCTGCTGTTTCACTTAGTGCCAATTGTTTATATTCTCCGTCGTGGTCTTTGCACAAGCATTCATCAAAAGCATATTCACCTTCATTCTGCACGTGCTGCTGTATTCATTGAAGACGTTGGCTTCCTTTTGCATCGTTTCGTAAACGCCTCGCAAAAGGCTGCGGCAAGTACTGCTTTTGGAACTGCGAGAACGATCGGTGTTCCAGGGAGTGAGTTTTGCTGGAGGTGACTTGTAAGGAAACTGTGGACATTGCAACCATATGTACCCATATGTAGTGTGTTCTATCGTTGGGCGAGTAGTCCGCTGGAAAGTTTGAATTAAGAGCTCAGAATCACCCTGCATTCGCGTTATTCGCTTTTGGTAATTTTGGGCATGTACATACCACGTAAAGGGCAGCCATTTTGTCCCTTTGCTTGTACAGTTTCCACTGTTAGTAGATGCAAGGCAGCATGACACTTTGATGCCCGGCCCTATCTCAGCAGTTGCCAGTTCAGAGGCTTTCGTTCTTTTGCAAACCCAATCGTCACTGAGTGCCAAACCTCTGGCGCCAGTTATTTGCCTTCTCTACTATATAAATACTGGCCTGTGAGTATCCCCATAGACTGGGGCATGCTGCACCTTGGGTGAAGTCCTTTTCGTCCGTGGGCGCAGTCAGTACGAGGCATCTTCATGGCACCAGGACTGGCCCAAAATATCTCCATCGCATGTTGAGAGTGACTTGTGTGTACGACCAAAATCTACATTTGTGCAGTAAATTAAGCTGAAATATCAAAACAACTGAGTAGGCCTATCTTGAAGTTGAGACATATGTTTGATATTTAGAACATGTCTGACGAACTGTTAAAACGTTTCGCTAAGGGTCCTTTCTGGGGCATGGCCCAATTATGGTAATCGAAAGTCTACGGCATCCTTCAAAGGAATACGCTTGACCAAGATACAGGATGTTCTTCGCGGAGTGCAGACTGTGGGTGAAGGGAGACGACCTTGAATATCGATGTCCAAGGCTGATGGGTTTGAGCGGTCATGTGATCTATATCCGCAGCGGCTGTTTTTGAAGAACCCCTAGACATGATTCTAGCGATATTCCTGTTAATGTGATTTGCAGACTGGCTGGAGCTGCGCGGCCCGTCTCCGTTGATCCGTATTATCTCAACCCAGCGAGCTGCTACGAGTTGTTGTTTTACTATGGCCGTTTTATTTTCGTTGGGCCTACAGCAGAGCAGACGCATGGCCACCTACAAGACAGCCGTTTAATGTTTTTGAGAGCTTCACGCAGCAATGTGGAAAACACTTAAGCCACGTGCTTTATAGGCGGATATACGAAGATGCAGTTGGGCTCGACGGGAGATAGGGATGCATTCTTGTGCAGCGGGATGATGTGTGCTTCCTGCTGCTTGCGACTGTGATGTGCTCATATTTATTTCTGTCGTTGTTTAGCAGGCATCAAGAAGATTTAAAGCAGCCGGGTCCACATATTGCAAGGTGGATTACATGCCTCGACCGGCCTGCTGAACAGTACGCAACAGGCTGACCCAGTTTTGAGAGAAAAGAGACCTCAAGAAAAGTACTTCAGAAACTTTGCCTTTTCAGGAAGTAAGATGATGAGTTGCCCATATGTTGCCACGTGATATAGGCCGCCGCGTTGCAATCTTGCTCGATAGAGCTGGGCTACGCAATTAAACGTGCTGCATGTGCTGCCAACTCTGCTCTGAGCACAACTACGGTGAAGAAGCGCGCTAGATTCAGACAAAGACCTACTATCCTATGTCCTGCATCACGTTTGTTGAAGCTCCTGACGATGAATATTGATGCCTTTGCTTGCCGAAGTCCAATTGATGCGCAGTTGTATTTGCTCAGCCATTGTTGCGAAGTGCTGGAGGGAACTGGGAAAAACATAGCGCCTGGAATCAATTTTGGGGCCGAAATGACGCGATCGTTGTCTTTTCTGTTGTGGTGTGTAGCGCTGGGGCCGTCCCAAAAGCGTGTGATTCACTCAGGTTTTCCGAAATTACCTTGCTCATGGATTTCGCTTAGCTCCTCAAACATGCATGCAGCGAGCTACAAAGAGAGCACCGGCCTAGCTACAGGGCAGTTTTCGGCTTAGCTGGCTTTTGCTTAAAGGCCCGAAGTATCTCGAGAGCCTGCAAAGGCATCACAGTTGCACCCATGCGGAACGTAAGAAACCCCGGCGCTTGCACTTGTAGCTGGACACAGGAAAGGCGCCTAAATTCGTTTTGCGCGCATACGAACTGTCTGGACAGCTGCCTGTTGTCGTTTGTTATTGGACGTCAAAATTCTATGAGGAGACCGAATGAGCGTGGTGCTTGAAGAACCGCATGATCATTAGTTCGCCGCGTTATATATGGATCGCTGAAGTGAAACGCACCACGTAAACAAGTGTTTGCACGAAGCTGTACGTTTAGTTAGTACGTCTTGTTAATAAGCAAGTACCGGGAATTCGTTACTCTAGCGGCGACGCTTCCATTGTTTCAGTGTTTAGTGGCGATTTCGCCATTGCGGTTACTCTGAATTCGCAGCGTCGTCAGTTATTCAAGTCAGCTTTTTGTTGGAAACTTAGAAAGTTGTATTGAACAAGCAGTTTAAATCGCTTATGTCTATTGTTGTTGGTTTAGCAGCCATAGCAGCTTCCCGCACAGAGAGTTGCTCGAAAATTGAATGCTTTTTGAAGGTGCGCGTCGCAGATTTCTGTTGCAGGTGCAGCCAGCGCCAAACAGTACTGAGGTGTGAAAAAGTAGCATTCATTCGCTCGTTGTTTTTAAGTCGGCTGTGTTCCTTGCAGTGGAGCTGTGGGCGGTTGTGACAGACTGCGTGTCTCGAGCATGTTACATATTTCAGGCGTAGTATCTGAGTGCATGAGGTATGATACTTTGAATTCTTGGCAGCAGCACGAAGAGAGACCAAAGGATACAAGATAAGGATCGATTGTGTAACGTGCGTCTTGTGCCATCTTAGAGCATTCGTAGCTTTGCCCTTGATCGGATTCGAACGTACTTTTCATGTAAATTCTAGTCGCTGATCATGCAGATGGCCGCACACGGACCATGAAAGGCATTTAGTTGAAAAAAGCTACTTGCATTGGCTGTAGCCTTAGACCGTGTCGGATTTGTAACTACATTTTTTTCTTTTAAAACGAATTTGACGATGACCTGCCGAATTTCCACTTCAACTGAGGCTTCCTACTACACAAATGGTAAACGTCTTACATTAAGGTAAGCGACATGCTCGCAAGCTAGTACGCTAGTTTTAGGCAACTACTTATTCTGTCTGTAACACGCATG
>NW_013651767.1:0-2729 GCF_000499385.1 Eimeria necatrix | reverse complement strand
CATCGTGCTCTTTAAGGCACTCGATACTGCATAATGATGATGCAGGAGGCTGAGCAGGGATTTTGATAAGTTTCGTTTTTCGAGTTGTTTTTGCGAAGTGCTGAAGGGAATTTGGAGGCACCACTGCACCTTGAATCAGCTTTGGGGGAACGTAACGCGGTTGGTGTACTGATGCTATTTCCACTGCAATGTGCAGTCCGGCGATTCTTGCAGAATGGGGTGATTTAACCATCGTTTCCGACGATATGTTGTTTATTAGCTTTACTGGAGCCCTGCATGGGTAATCCATCCCATATTGGCTTTTGCATTATTCTTACGTAACGCTCGAAAGCTATGGTCCTGCCAAGTAGGCATTTGACTTGCACTGACGTTCCAGAGAGTATGTTTACTATGATTAGGATGGGAAAGTATGAAGTAAACGTAATGCCAGTGCATTCACGTTTTTATTGTTCAGCGGCAAATTCGCCATTGCGTTTATTTCGCACTCGAAGTGATGTCAGATATTCACGCCAGCCTTTGTTGCGAGTTAGGCTGCTGTAGTCAGCACGTCTCTTTAACGCATTGTGTGATTTCGTCCCTTATTTCGCAGCCATAATAGCTCCCTGCACAAACAGTTGGAAAAAATTGCAATGCGCTTTGCAGTTGCGTGCCGTAGATTTCTGTTGTATGCGCAGCCAACACCGAACAATACTGAAAGGTGAAAGACTAGCACACATTTGCTCGTCGACTTAAGATCTTCCAGGATTTTTGCAGTGTATCTGAAAGCGCTTGTGGCACACTATATGTTTCGAGGGTGCTAAAGTTTTGGGACGTAGTGTCTGATTGCCTAGAGTCTGCTGCTTTGATTTTGTGGCAGCAGCACGAAGAGAGACCAGAGGATCCAGCATAAGCACTGATTGTCTAATTAATACGCATCTACCGCTGTCCGACAGTATTTGCCAACTCTGCTCCAAGCAAAATTATGGGGAAGAAACGCGCTAGTTTCAGGAGGATATTTACTTTTCTATGCCGTGCGTCAAGTTTGTTGAAGCGCCTGACGATGAACATTGACGGCTTTCGTCGAGCAGTTGTACTTGCTGAGCCACTGCTGCGGAGTGCTGGAGGGAACTGGGAAAAACATAGCGCCTGGAATCAATTTTGGGGCCGTAATGACGCGATCCTTGTGTCGACGTCTTTTGTTTTGCGATTTGTAGCTCTGGGGCCGTCCCAAAAGCGTGTGATTCACTCAGGTTTTCCGAAATTACCTTGCTCATGGATTTCGCTTAGCTCCTCAAACATGCATGCAGCGAGCTACAAAGAGAGCACCGGCCTAGCTACAGGGCAGTTTTCGGCGTAGCTGGCTTTTGCACAAAGGCCCGAAATATCTCGAGAGCCTGCAAAGGCATCACAGTTGCACCCATGCGGAACGTGAGAAACCCCGGCGCTTGCACTTGTAGCTGGACACAGGAAAGGCGCCTCAGTTCGTTTAGCGCGCATACGAACTGTCTGGAAAGCTGCCTGTTGTTGTTTGTTATTGGACGTCAAAATTCTATGAGGACGACCAAATGAGCGTGGTGCTTGATGCACCGCAAGATCATTAGTTCGCCGCGTTATATATGGATCGCTGAAGTGAAACGCACCACGTAAACAAGTGTTTGCACGAAGCTGTACGTTTAGGTAGTACGTCTTGTTAATACGCAAGTAGAGGGGATTCGTTACTCTAGCGGCGACGCTTCCGTTCTTTCAGTGTTTAGTGGCGATTTCGCCATTGCGGTTACTCTGAATTCGCAGCAGGGCCAGATATTCATGTCAGCCTTTGCCGCACTTTGGGATGCTGTGGTGCGCAAGTACTTTGAAGGCACTTAACCTTTTTGTGTTTTGAAGCCTCAATAGCTGTCCTCACGAAGGAGTTGCTTGGAAAGCGCACTGGTATTTGCCGTTTTGCGTGGCAAGTTTCTGTTTTATCTGCTGGTATTTGCCGTTTTGCGTGGCAAGTTTCTGTTTTATCTGCAGCCAACACCTAGCAGTACTGAGGAGTGAAACAGCAGCATTCGCTTGCTCATCGTCTTCACTTCGGCTGTGTTCCTCGCAGTGGAGCTGTGAGCGCTTGCGACAGGCTGCGTGTTTCGAGGACGCTACGTATTTCAGGCTGAGTTTCTGAGTACATGAAGTAGGATGCTTCGCGTTGCGCCAGCAGGACAAAGGGAGACGAACGAATACAGGATAAGCACTAGTTGTCTAGGTAACGCGCACTTCGTGCCATCTGGGAACATGTTGCAGTTCTGTTCTGGCCCGCGTTTTGATGAAAGAAATGTGCTAGTTTCAGAAGAATATTTGCTCTTTTGAGCCGCGCTTCAAGCTTGTTGTAGCAGCTGACGATGAATGAATGATTTGGCGTGTAAAGGTCGCACTGTTGTGCAGTTACATTTGTGGAGCGGTTGTTGCGGCGTGATGAAGAGAACTGGGAGGCATGCATTGGAATCACGTTTGAGGCAGAAACAACTCAGGCGTTGTGCCAAAGATCTTCGTGTTGTGGTTTGCAGGGCTACAGTCGTCGCCCGAGGGTGTGACTCAGTCAGGCTTTCCAAAATTATTTCTCTCACGGATCTCGTATAGCTCCTTACACATGCATGCAGCGCGCGATGGAAAGAGCATCTGCCCAGCTAGACTGCAGTTGTCGGCTGTTCTGGTTTCCCCACAACTGGCCGACATTGTTTCCGAGCCTGTAAAGGCATCACTGTTGGACCCAA
>NW_013651766.1:10956-16354 GCF_000499385.1 Eimeria necatrix | reverse complement strand
CCCCCCCGGGGGCCCCCCCGGGGGCCCCCCCGGGGGCCCCCCCGGGGGGCCCCCCGGGGGGCCCCCAGGAGGGCGCCCCGCACGACGCCCCGTCCTCGGGGCCCCCCGGAGCCTCCGGGGGGCCCCCAAACACTTCGGGGGGGCCCCCCGAGGACTTCGGGGGGCCCCCGCAGGGAGGACGGCCCCCGGGGGGCCCTCCCCAGCAGCCCTGGGGGCCCCCCGGGGGGCCCCCGTAAACACCTTCTTGGGGGCCCCCCAAAGACGGTACTACGCCTTCGGGGGGCCCCGGGGGCCCCCAACTAGGGGCCTCCCCCAGGGCCCCACAGGGCACCAGCGGGGGCTCCCACTCGGGGACTTCCTGCAGCCCCTCGTGCGGGTTCTTTGGGGGCCCCCCGTGTGGGGCGCGGGGGGCCCCCCGGCCAGGGACCTCTTGGGGCCCCTCATAGGGGGCCTCCTGGGGGCCCCAGTCGGGGGCCCCCCCCGGGGGCCCCCCAAGAGCTGCTTCCGGGGGCTCCCACTCGGGGACTTCCTGCAGGCCCTCGTGTGGATTCTCAACAGGGCCCCCGCGGGGGCCCTCCCGCTGGGGGCCCCCCTGGGGCCCCCCCTGGGGGCCCCCCTGGGGGCCCCCGGGGGGCCCCCCCTGGGGGGCCCCCGGGGGGCCCCCCGGGGCCTGGGGGCCCCCCGGGGGGGCCCCCGAGCCCGCATGCAGGAGTTCCAGGAACTGCTGGAAAGTGAGGAGTTTTTCTGTTTCTGCATGCAGGGCCTCTATGGGGGGCAGCGCAGCAACAATATGTTCTTTATGTTTATCAATTTCCGTGAGAGAAAGCAGCCGAGCAGCAGCAGCATCTAAAAGGCCCTTCAGCAGCGGCAAACAGCGCAAGTCTTCTTTTCCCGAGGGGCCCCCGGGGGGCCCCGGGGGCCCCTGGGGCCCCCCTGGGGGCCCCTGGGGCCCCCCGGGGGGCCCCCAGGGGGGCCCCCAGGCGCCCAGGGCCTCCACGACCTCTTCGTAGGGCGAGAGGGGCCCCTCTGCGTCCTGCGGCGCTGCTGCGCCGCTGCTGCTGCCGCTGGCGCCGCTGCTGCCGCCGCTGCTGCTGCTGCTGCTGCTGCTGCTGCTGCTGCTGCTGCTGCTCGCCCAGAGCTCCTTCTTGGGACAATAAAAGTCCACAAAGGCGCTGCGAACTGCGGGAGGGGCTGCTGCCCAGGCTGCTCTATAAGCCCCAATGCTGGAGACGACTTGGCGGACGATCCCAGGGGCCCCCTGGGGGCCCCCCCCTTGGAAGAGGCTGGCGAGGCTGCGGCGGGCAGCAGCGGGGGCCCCCTGCAGCGGGGGGGCCCCCCGCGAGCGGGGGCCCCCCCCCAGGGACCCTGCTGCTGCTGCTGCTGCTGCCAGCAGCAGCGCAGCAACCAGGGTCACTGCCAAGCCCGAGGGCCGCCAGCGCCGAGCCAGGGCCTCGGCCCCGCGCTGCAGCCGCTGCTGCTCGAGCTCCCTCTCCCGCAGCAGCAGCTCTTCCTGCTGCTGCTGCTGCTGCTGCAGCAGGCGCTGCTGCAGCAGCAGCTGCTGCTGCTGCTGCAGCGGCGGCCGCTGCAGGTAAAACAGACGCGGGAAGGCCCCCGTGTCACTCAGATCCTCCTCACTCTCCGGCCGCCAGAAAGCCCCGCGGCTGAGGGGGCCCCCCGAGCTCCGGGGGGCCCCCGTGTCTGCTGTGTACAGCGAACTGAAGGACCCTCGGGAGAGGTGGCTTTCAAGATGAGCAACAAGAGAGTCTCTGCCGGAGAAAGCCTCCTCTGGGGGGCACGGCGTGTCCTCCATTGGTGCAGCAAGGGGCTGGGAAGTTGCTGGCGAAAGTTGCGGCGCCGTGCAGCTGCTGCAGCTGCAGCAGCAGCAGCAGCAGCAGCAGCAGCAGCAGCAGCGGCGGCGGCGGCGACGCGGGCGGACTGGGCCTGGGGACACCGAAGTTGCGGGCCATCAAGGGCAATAATTCGTTTTTAGCCAAACGCTCGGATATCTCGAGCTGCAAAGGCCGAACAAAGCCCAGGAGCAGCAGCAGCAGCAGCAGCAGCACCGAGAGCCGCAGCAGCAGCAGCAACCCCTGCAGTGAGAGTGCTGCACAACCCCCGCTGCCGCCGCACCACCGCCAAGTTGCCTCCCTACATCCAAATGATGAAAACAATTCTAATTAAAGATTAAATGGTAATTACTTTAGCCGCTGAGAAGAAGCAAACGCCCCCAGTCGGCCCCGCTCCCACAGCCCCGTTCTCTAGGGTTCTGCTCTGGCTCTTTGCTGCGGCCGGCGAGCTGCGCGTACACCGCACCTGAAGCCCTCAACTGTACCTACAGAGGAGTTTTAAAACGCCAATAACGAAGAAGGAAAACAAAACAATTCAAATTTAAAGAAAGAAAGCCTCAGCATGCAGCAATCCGCCGCAGCAGCAGCAGCTGGGGCTGCTCTGTGAGCATCGCGCAGAGCGGGCGCTGGGGGGTTCCTTTGCCTGTGGCTCGCTGGCCTCCGCCGTTTAATTGTCTTTGCTTTTCACCTGAAAGTATGCAGAAGATGCAGCAACGAAGGAAGCAAACGGTAAAGACTGCCTGCAGCAGCAGCAGCAACAGTTACGGCAGCAGCAGCAGCAGCAGCAGCGGCGGCTGCAGCAGCGGAAGCAGCAGCAGCAGCAGCAGCGCAGGCCTCACGGCCGCGCTTCCGGTGCGTGACTGGGGCTTCCCGTGTGCTTTTAAGCTTCGCTAAATTCGTAAATGAGACGGAACATTTACTGAAGCAGCAGCAGCAGCAGCAGGTGCTGCTGCAGCAGCAGCAGCTGCTGCTGCTGCAGCAACTGAGGCAGCGAAACCGCAGCAGCCATTTGGAAGCTTCTTTAAAGGGTCTATGCGACTGTCTCAGTGGACGAGACCTGCGCCAGCTCAAACCCTAAACCCTAAACCCTAAACCCTAAACCCTCGAGCTTCGCCGGGCGCGCCAAGAAAACCCTCACAAGTTTCCCGCCTTAGTCTCATAAAAGCAGCAGCCAGACACCCAGAAGCAAAAAAGAACTCTGCAGCAGCAGCAGCAGCAGCAAGACGATCCCTGGGCAGCAGCAGCAGCCGCCGCCTGCTGCTTTGACCTCCCTGCATTGTGCCACCCTGCTGCTGCTGCTGCTGCTGCTGCTGTTTCTGTTGCTGCTGCTGTTTTTCGGCCGCAGCAGCTGTTTCTGCTGCAGCTGCTTCTACAGTTGTTGCTTTCCCTCCTGCAGCTGCAGCCACTGCTGTTGCTACCGCTTCTGCTGCACTTACTGCAGCAGCAATAAAACGCTCCCTGTGCAGCAGCAGCACCTGCTGCAGCACCTGCTGCTGCAGCAGCAGCACCTGCTGCAGCAGGCAGCAGCCCCCGCTGCAGCACCTGCTGCAACAGCTGCAGCAGCAGCAGCACCTGCTGCTGCAGCGGCAGCCCCCGCTGCAGCCCCTGCTGCAGCCCCTGCTGCAGCACCTGCTGCAGCAGCTGCTGCAGCAGCTGCAGCAGCAGCAGCAGCAGCTGCTGCTGCTAGGGGCAGCGGCAGGTGATCCAGGTGGCGAGGAGGCGAAAGAGCTGCTGCTGCCCCGGCTCGTTGGGCAAGTCGTGCAGCACATCGACCCCCTTGGCAATGAAGACTTTTGGCTGCTGCTCGCCGGCCTGGCTTAGCTGCTGCATGCGCTTCTCTATCTCTTCCACGCTCGCCGCCACCTCCTGCTGCTGCTGCTGCTGCTGCTGCTGCTGCTGCTGCTGCTGCTGCTGCTGCTGCTGCTGGGAGCGCTGCTGCGGGGAGGGGGGGTCCGGCAGGTGCTGGTGGAAGTAGGGGTGCAGCTTGCGCAGCTTGGGGTGCACGTGCTGCTGCGGGTCGCCGCTGCTGCTGCTGGCGTCCTGCTGCTGCTGCTGCTGCTGCTGCTGCTGCTGCTGCGCCCCTGCAGCAGCAGCAGGAAGCGGGGGCCCTTCTATGGCCAGCAGCTGCCTGTCCCGGATCCCCGCGAGCTCCGAGAAGCAGCTAACTGGCCCGCTGATGTCGCAGAGGGGGTCGTGGACAGTGTGCAGCATCAGCACTGCAGCAGCATCTTGCTGCTGCAGCAGCAGCAGCTCCTGCGGAGTTGTTGCTGCTTCCATCTCCCACAGCAAAGGCACTGCTATTCCCGCAGGCACTCCTTCTTTGTAAGTCAGCGGGTCGGAGCTGTAGTACGCATGCAGGTGGGGGTGTCGCCGGCGGCTCTGAGCAGCAGCAGCAGCAGCAGCAGCAGCAGCAGCGGAAGTAGCAGCAGCAGCGAGAGGGGCAGCAGCAGCAGCACGCACAGCGACTCCAGCAGCTCCACCGGCAGCTGCTGCAGCGGCTGCCACCGCACAACGACGCAGCAACGTCTAGTTAGGCTTTTCCAGCAGCAGCAACACTGCAGCAGCAGCACTGCAGCAGCAGCACTGCAGCAGCAGCACTGCAGCAGCAGCAGCAGCAGCGCTGCATGCGAGCGCCCTTACCTTCCTAGGAGGAACAACTACCGCGTGGGGCCTCACTGCAGCAAATGCTGCAGCAGCAAACTGCAGCAGCCGCGACCGCTGCAGGTAGCGCCTGCGGGAGAGCTGCAGCATGGGGGAGAGCAGCACGAGGCCCTGCAGCCCAAGAGGGGCCTCAGCAGCAGCAGCAGCAGCTGCTGCTGCTGCAGCAGAGTCTGCATCCGTTGCTGCTGCTGCAGCTGCTGCTTCGGGCGTCGTACAGCACTCCATGTAGCTCTGGTTGTCTTGGAAGACGTGGCTGTAGGTGAAGTCTGCTGCCGCCGCTGCTGCTGCAGTCGGGTCTGCTGCTGCTGCTGCTGCTGCTGCTCTGTTGCGCCTTTCTGCTGCTGCCAGCTGCACCGCCCTCAGAGCCACCCAGCCCCCCAGCGAAAGCCCGACGAGAAACATGGGCACAGCCCCGTCACTGCCAGCAGCAGCAGCAGCAGCAGCAGCAGGGGCAGCAGCAGCATTAGCTGCAGCAGCAGCAGCAGCAGCAGCAGCAGCAGCACGGGCATGCGTGTCGCCCTCCAGCGTCCGCTGCTGCACTGGCGTTCGCTGCGTGCGTCGGTTCTGTCGCCTGCCGCTTCGCCGCTCGCCCCGCAGCCGCTGCTGCCGCTGCTGCTGCTGCTGCTGCTGCTGCTGCTGCTGCTGCTGGTACTCGAGCTTGAGGAGCCGCAGCAGCAGCAGCACGTCAGCAGCAAAATCGTCCAAAGACCGCACTACGCAGCGGCCCCCCCGCCACCCCTCAGAACGGCCGTGGCCCTGGAGGTCCAGCCCCACAACATCGAAGCCGAGTTGGTTCAGGCCTTCGATCCAGCTGCCTGCGTACGTCGCCCGCAGCCCCCCTGCTGCTGCTGCTGCTGCTGCTGCTGCTGCTGCTGCTGCTGCTGCTGCTG
>NW_013651766.1:0-5000 GCF_000499385.1 Eimeria necatrix | reverse complement strand
AGACTCTGCAGCTGCTTCGCTTTTCGGCGACGGCCAGCAGCAGCAGCAGCTGCTGCAGCAGGACTTCTCTTCAGCAGCAGCAGCAGCAGAGCAGCAGCAGCAGCAGCAGCAGCAGCAGGAAGCAATTGACTGGAGGGCTATTGAGAAACCCTTTGTAGATATCTTTTGCCCCGAGCCCACACCCGCGGCCCGCAGGGTTTGCGAGCAGCAGCAGCAGCTGCTGCTGCAGCACGCAGCAGCAGCAGCAGCAGCAGCAACTGCTGCTTCCGGCTCTGCACCTGAGAAGCAGCCGCAGCAACTGCAGCAGCAGCAGCAGCAGAATGCTTCTAGTGACGGGCTGCCCGACGTCCCCGGAGCAGCAGCAGCAGCTCCTGCAGCAGCAAATGCTGCAGCAGCAGCAGCAACTTCAGCAGCAGCAAGACCAGCAGCAACAAATGTATGGGACCAGCTGCTGCCCTGCGGAGCGTTTTGGAGGGACCGCGTGCTGCTGCCTGCTGCTATCGGCTGCTGCTGCTGCTTCGCAGCAGCAACAGGCGACCTCGAGCAGCTGCTGCTGCGCCCCTGCTGCAGCAGCAGCTGGCAGCAGCAGCAGCAGCAGCGGGGAGTTGTTGCAGTCCATCCGGACTGGGATGTGGGGGTTTGTGCTGCAGCATTTGAAGGCGACAGCAGCATCCACTTGTGGTGTATGTCCACCTCGCAGCAGCAGCAAATGGCAGCAGAAGCAGCAGCAGAAAAGGCTATTCTCAAAGCAGCACTTGGCCACCACCCTTAGCCGCCACTGCAGCAGCAGCAGCAGCAGCAGCAGCAGCAGCAGCAGCAGAAAAGGCTATTATCAAAGCAGCACTTGGCCACTACCCTTAGCCGCCACTGCAGCAGCAGCAGCAGCAGCAGCAGCAGAAAAGGCTATTCTCAAAGCAGCACTTGGCCACCACCCTTAGCCGCCACTGCAGCAGCAGCAGCAGCAGCAGCAGCAGTTACTGCTGCCCACGATGCTGCGCAAGTGACCACAGCAACTGCTGCCGCTGCTTCGACGGCGAACTCCGACTTCTAGGGTTTAGGGTTTAGGGTTTAGGGTTTAGGGTTTAGACGAAGGGCAGGCCGCCTAGGGCTTAGGGTATGGGCTTTGAGCTAGAAGCTTCGTAAGGCAAATTAGGGTTTCGAAGAGGCTGCTGTTGCTGCTGTTGCTGCTGCTGCTGTTGCTGCTGCTGCTGTTGCTGCTGCTGCTGCTGCTGTTGCTGCTGCTGCTGTTGCTGCTCTGCTGCTGCAGCTGCTGCTGTTGCTGCAGGTGCTGCTGCTGTTGCTGCTTCTCTTGCTGCTGCTGCGGCTGGGCAGGCAGCAATGGCGAGGCTTGGGTACCTGCCGCGGCTTTTGCAGCCCTAAACCCCAAACCCTAAACCCTAAACCCTAAATTGTTGTCTCCTTCTACACTAAACCCGATCCCAGCTGCCTGGCCACACAGGACGCCTCAAGCGGCACAGCTCTAGCTAGCAGCAGCAGCAGCAGCAGCAACAGCAGCAGCAGCAGCAACAGCAGCAGCAGCAGCAATAGCAGCAACGACAGCAGCAGCAGCAGCCAGCTTATATAACTGCGGCCCTGTACAGATCAAATCTGTAGGCTCCAAACCCTAAACCCTAAACCCTAGTTTCTGTTCGCCTGCCAGCCCCGGTTTCGGCTGCTGCCCACTGCTGCGCCGAGCCACACCCAAAACGCTGAAGCCTAAACCCTAAACCCTAAACCCTAAACCCTAAGACACGAAAAAATCCGTAAAGCAGCAGCTAAAGGCTGTCGGAAGAAGTTTCCTCTGCTGCAGAGCAGCAGACCCTCGTGGGGCCCCCAAGGGGCCGCGTGGCCACGGCGGCTAAACCCTAAACCCTAAACCCTAGACCCTAAACCCTAATTCGTGTTTTGAGCTTTTCTCGCAGCTAGGTTTTCAAACCCTATTTCAGGCTGGCACTCCGAAGGCTTCAGTAAACCCTAAACGCTAAATGCTTGAGGGTTTAGGCCCGGGTAGCGGGCCCCTGCAGCCCAGCGCTACACAGCGCCAGACCCTAAACCCTAAACCCTAAACCCTAAACCCTAAACCCTAAACCCTAGACCCTAAACCCTCGCTCCAGACGCCTTGCGCGAATGGTCTTTAGGGTGTATGTACACCTACCAGCGCAGGCCCCTAGTTAGGGCCTGTCTTCCGTAAGCAGCAGCAGCAGCAACAGCAGCAGCAGCAGCAGCAGCAGCAGCAGCAGCAGCAGCAGCAGCAGCAGCAGCAGCCATGGGGTCTCCACCCGAAACCCCCTCAGTCCCTGTGGGGGCCACTGAGGAGCAGCAAATGCTGCAGGTTAGGGCCTGCACGGAGCGGGAGTTTCAGGGCAAGCCAAACCCTAAACCCTAAACCCTAAACCCTAAACCCTCTCTAAACCCTAAAGCCTCTCTAAGCCCCTCTCTCTAAGGCTTAAACCCTCACTAGGCCATAGAGCCCCCCGTGCTTTTAAACCCTCTCTAAACCCTAAACCCTTTCTAAACTCCAAACCCTCTCCAAACCCTAGAACTCCTGAAAGCTAAGCTCTAAACCCTTTCCAAACCCTAAACCCTCGCTCTAAACCCTTTCCAAACCCTAAACCCTCGCTCTAAACCCTAAACCGTCTTTAAACCCAAATTCTTCTCCTAGCCTAAAACCCTCTTTCTAGAGATAACCCTAAACCCTAAACCCTCTCTAGACCCTAAACCCTTTCTAAACCCTAAACCCTTGTTCAAGCCCTATGCTCCATGTAAGGGCTAAACCCTCAAACCCTAGCACAACTCTTTCAACTCGACAGCGAACGCAGCTCTTTGTGCCTGCGATGGTTTGAGGATTAGGGTTTAGGGTTTAGGGTTTAGGGTTTAGGGTTTAGGGTTTAGGGTTTGTGCGCAGAGTCCCACACCGCCATCACCGCAGTGGATGCAATTATGGATGAAGGTGTTTTCGAGCACCTTAAGAAATTCAGCAGCTACAAATATTCTCTTTACCAGCAGCGCAAGCAGCAGCAGCAGCAGCAGCTGCAGCAGCAGCAGCAGCAGCTGCAGCAGCAGCAGCAGCAGCTCCAGCAGCGGCTGCAGCAAGTCCAGGCCACCCTGCGGCAGCTCCATCAAGCTACTGCGCAGCAGCAGCAGCAGCAGCAGCAAAGCGTCGCGGCTGCAGCTGCTGCGCCGGTGGATGTGGGGGAGCAGCAGCAGCAGCAGCTGCTGCAGGAGAAGCAGCAAGAACTGCAGCAGCTGCAGGAGCAGCAGCAGCAGCTGCAGCAGCGGCTCAGCCAGCTGCAGCGGCAGCAGCAAATGGAAGTCCTAGACGAATTTGCAGCAATCCGTCGCATAAACAACGTACGCCCTAAACCCTAAACCCCAAACCCTAAACCCTAAACCCCAACTCAAACCCTAAACCCCAAACCCTAAACCCTAAACCCTCAGCTCTACTTGGCAGCCAGCCGCAGATTCGCCCTGGAGCGCCCGGACCGCCGCCAGCGAGGGTTCAGGGTTCAGGGTCAAGGGCTTAGGGTTTAGGGTTTAGGGTTTAGGGTTTAGGGTTTAGGGTTTAGGGTTTAGGGTTTAGGGTTTGCAGGAAGCGTGCACGCTGCTGGCGAGCAACTATGAAGGATATGCGTGGATGGCGCAAGTAGCAGCAAGAGTTACTGAGCTGCTGCTGCTGCCCGAAGGGGAGCAGCAGCAAGGGGGGCCCCCCGGGGGTACAGGGGGGCCCCCCGGGGGCCCCCAGGGAGCAGCAGCAGCAGCAGCGCAGCAGCGGCAGCGCGAGCTGCTGCAGGAGCACGAGCAGCTGCTGCTCGACAGCAGCAGCAGCAGCAGCAGCAGCACCAAAAACTTCGAACAGGCTTCCGCTGACAGCATTGTATGCGGGCGAACTGCTGCTGCTGCAGCAGCAGCTGCTGCTGCTGCTGCTGCTGCTGTTGATGCTGCTGGGCCTGCTGCTGCTGGAACTCAGCCCGGTTGCAGATATTGCTGTTTGCTGCTGCTGCTTGCTGCTCCTGCTTGTTGCTGCTGCTTGCTGCTGCTGCTTGCTGCTGCTGCTTGCTGCTGCTGCTTGCTGCTGCTTGCTGCTGCATCACGGATCTTTGCGCGCCATTCTTAGTGGGCAGGGTACTTTCAGACTTAAGTGTTAAGGGTGTTAAGGGTTTAGGGTTTAGGGTTTAGGGTTTAGGGTTTCTGTTTGCAGCTCGTCGCTGCGCTGTGCGAGCTGCTTGCGACCAAATACAATTCTCACGTGTCAAGTGGGGCGCTCAAACCCTAAACCCTAAACCCTAAACCCTAGGCCGCAGTGGTTTCTTATGTGCTTGGGTTCTAGCTTTGTCAAGGGTTCAGGGTTTAGGGTTTAGGGTTTAGGGTTTAGGGTTTGCTGCTGTTTGCAGGGAAGCTGCTGCAGGACAGATCCCAGCACGGCAGCTGGCGGCCGCCACCATTCTACTGGCACTTGTTTAACGTGCGGAGCAGCTCCCTCCAAACCCTAAACCCTAAACCCTAAACCCTAAACCCTAATTGCGGAGGGTGCAGGCTGCGGCAGCATTTTTTTCGGTATCGAGTTGCCGCGTCTGCACTCCGCGATCAGCTGGAAGCCCCTCTCCCGCTGCAGCCGCCTCCAGGGTTTGGGGTTTAGGGTTTAGGGTTTAGGGTTTAGGGTTTAGGGTTTAGGGTTTGCGCGCAGCACCCCTGCATCGTGCGGCAAATGCTGCAGCTCTACAGGCAAAGACCTCAAGACGAATTTCTCGCCTGTTGGTTTGAAGACTTCGCACTTCACCGCAGACAGCCAGGGCCAGCGCCTTTGCCTTCTTCAGACTCAGAAGCAGTGCTCACGGCGAAGGTGTCGAGGGTTTAGGGTTTAGGGTTTAGGGTTTAGGGTTTAGGGTTTAGGGTTTGGGGTTGGGGCGGGGCGCGGGTCGTTGTTGGGAGTTTAGGGGTAGACTTCACCGCAGACAGCCAGGGCCAGCGCCTTTGCCTTCTTCAGACTCAGAAGCAGTGCA
>NW_013651765.1:11897-15624 GCF_000499385.1 Eimeria necatrix | reverse complement strand
GGGAGGGGGGAGGGGGGTGCAAGAGAGGCTCGGGGAGCGGGGAGGAGGGGGAACGCTAAACACTAAACCCTAAACCCTAAACCCTAAACAACCCTAAACCCTAAACAACCCTAAACCCTAAACCCTAAACCCTACTTGGCTGCCGCGGATGTAGACCTGCTCCAGGGAAAGGACCTTGCCGTCCTTGTGGGTCACCGTCACGCCCTGGATGAGCATGTTCATATTGTCTTCTGCATTTTCGAGAGTGCCTCGGTAGAGCGAGCCTGCGAACAAACCCTAAACCCTAAACCCTAAACCCTAAACCCTAAACCCTGAGGCGGGGCCGGGGATCTGGAGAAAGGCACGGCGAAAAGGCGGAAAGAAGAAAAAGTGGAAAAGGGGAATTTGAAAAGCGCGGAAGTTCGGGTGTACGTACCGGTCTTGGTTTCCACAGTGATGGTGTGGCCGAGCCCCTCGTGGAGGAGTTTGACGGGAATTCCGACGGAAGCAACTTTCGCCATTGCTTTAATTTGCAAAAAGAAGCAATAATTTGAAAAGCGCGGAAGTTCGGGTGTACGTACCGGTCTTGGTTTCCACAGTGATGGTGTGGCCGAGCCCCTCGTGGAGGAGTTTGACGGGAATTCCGACGGAAGCAACTTTCGCCATTGCTTTAATTTGCAAAAAGAAGCAAATAAACGAAAAGAAAACGAAAAAAGAAAGAAAATGAGGGGTTACAAGCTGGGGTTTCGCCGGCCCGCGTGCATGCAGCGCCGCTGAGGTGTACGTACACCCGGGAACCTCGCGCCTCCGCAGACAAATCCGCAGTTCTTTCGCTCACTTTTCCCGAAGTTGAGAAATAAATAAACAAATAAATAAATAAATGAACAAAAGAAGTCCTTTTTCCGCTTCGCGCCGCCAGATCCACTGTACATACACCCCAACGCCCCGCCTCGGGGCTGCCGGCGGCTGCCTCTCCTGGGGCCCCCTTTCACTTCTTTCTTTTCTTTCTTTTCTTTCTTTTTGCAAAATGAATTTCAATTAATAATTCCTTTAGATTGTTTAAATGTTGCCACATTTTGTGGCTTTTGGAGGTCTGGATTAGTCGGGATCAGCGACACGCCGTAAACCCTAAACCCTAGACCCTAAACCCTAGCAACTGCCGCCTGCTTCCAGCGAGCACAAGGCCCTAGTCTTCACCCAAACCCTAATTTAGGGCTTCACACCCTAGGGTGCGGTCGTAAAACCCCAATTTAGGGTTTTAGGTTCCCTTTCAGGCCCTCCTCAATGGAGGAATGCAGAACCCCAGCAGCCAGATGGACTGCAGCAGCAGCAGCAACAGTAGCAGCAGCAGCAACAGTAGCAGCAGCAGCAACAATAGCAGCAGCAACAACAGTAGCAGCAGCAGCAACGGCAGCAGCAGCAGCAACCGTAGCATCGGCAGCAGCGACGCGCCAAAAGCCATAGAATAGCCAACGAACATATGCTTAAAGCCAGCAGCTGCAGCAGCAGCAGCTGCAGCAGCAGCAGTTGCTGCTGCAGCAGCAGCAGCTGCTGCAGCAGCAGCAGCTGCTGCAGCAGCAGCAACTGCAGCAGCAGCTGCTGCTGGACAATTCATTGAAAACTATTTCTTTCAGTGCACTGCCGCAGCAACACAGAAAGGAGACCTCCAATAGATACCCTGGGCCTCAAGGGGCCCCCAGGGGCCCCTTGAGGCCCCTTGAGGCCCCTGGGGGCCCCTTGAGGCCCCTGGGGGCCCCTTGAGGCCCCTGGGGGCCCCTTGAGGCCCCTGGGGGCCCCTTGAGGCCCCCGGGGGCCCCTTGAGGCCCCTGGGGGCCCCTTGAGGCCCCTGGGGGCCCCCTTGAGCCCCTAGAGCCTGCTAGGGGCCCCCAGGGGGGCCCCTGGGGGCCCCTGAAGGGCCCCTGGGGGCCCTTCAGGGGCCCCCTGGGGCCCCTTGGGGACCGCCTTTGGGCCCCACAGGGGCCCCCAACCCTATGGGGGCCCCTTTAAACAGGTACCTTTTGGTCTAGGGGGGCCCCCAAGGGGGCCCCCCAAGTAGGCGGGGCCCCCAAGGGGCCCCCAAAGGCCCCTTCAGGGGCCCCTTCTAAAACCCTTTTAGGGGACACGAGAGAACCCCCACAGGCTGGGGGGCCCCCATTTGTAGGGGGCCCCCCAACTTAGGTTTGGGGGCCCCCCGGACTAGGTGGGGGGCCCCCCATGTGTAGTCTGGGGGCCCCCCTTTGTAGGTTAGGGGCCCCACATTGTTGGATGGGGGCCCCCACAATAGGTTGGGGGCCCCCATTTTAAGTAGGGGGCCCCCATATCAGTAGGGGGCCCCAGTGGGGGGCCCCCACTTAAGGAGGGGGCCCCCATATCAGTAGGGGGCCCCCATCCGAGTAGGGGGCCCCCATATAAGTAGGGGGCCCCCATTTGAGTAGGGGGCCCCCACATAAGTGGGGGGCCCCCTACTAATGTGGGGGCCCCTATATAAAGTGGGGGCCCCCATACAAGTAGGGGGCCCCCACATAAGTGGGGGGCCCCCATATAAGTAGGGGGGCCCCCATATAAGTAGGGGGCCCCCCATATAAGTGGGGGGCCCCCCATATAAGTGGGGGGCCCCCCATATAAGTGGGGGGCCCCCCATATAAGTAGGGGGCCCCTCTCAGATGCCCTTTGGGGCCCTTGGGTTGGAGCCAAGTGCTGCTGCTGTGTCGAAGACAGAATTCTTAATGGCATTTGCTGCTGCGCGGGTGGCCCTTAAGGTTATGTCCCTGCTGCTGCTGCTGCTGCTGCTGCTGCTGCTGCTGCTGCTGCTGCTGCTGCTGGGGAAGAGGAGACAGACGGCAGACACGCGGAGACAGGCTACAGAGAAGGACACAACTTTGCCTGCTCTGCTGCCGCTCTTGCTGCTGCTGCTGTTGCTGCTGCTGCTGCTGCTGCTGCTCCGCTGCAGCACCAGGGGCCCAAACCGCAGCAGCAGCAGCGCCTCCTTCCGCCGCCCCCTCCCCTTGCTGCTGCTGCTGCTGCTGCTGCTGCTGCTGCTGCTGCTGCTGCTGAGCCTACTGCGGCTGTGTCATTGTTCTCAGTTGCTGCTGCTGCAGTTGGTGCTGCTGCTGCCGCATCTGCTGCCGCATTTGCTACTAATTTTTCTGCGTCTGCTGCTGCATCTGCTGCTGCTGCTGCATCTGCTGCTGCTGCATCTGCTGCTGCTGCATCTGCTGCTGCTGCATCTGCTGCTGCTGCTTCCAGGGGCCTTGAGAAAGGGCCCGCGTGGGCCATGGGGCCCGAGCCGCTGCTGCGTCTCTTTCAAAGCAGCAGCGGCAGCAGCAGCAGCAGCAGCAGCAAGCGATGTTGCCTTTGTCGTTGCTATTGCTGCTGCTGCTGCTGCTGCTGCTGCTGCTGCAGCCAATGTTGCTGCTGCAGCAAACCGGGGGACTCGGGAGGCGCAAGCGGCTCAGTGCTGCAGCAGCTGCTGCTGCTTCAGCAGTTTCTGCTGTTTCTTTTGTTATTTCCACTGCTGGAGCTGCTGCAGCAGTTGCTGCTGCTGCAGCTGCTGCTGCAGCAGTTGGTGTTGCTGCAGCTGCTGCTGCAGCAGTTGGTGTTGCTGCAGCTGCTGCAGCAGCAGCTGTTGTCGCTGCAGCTGCTGCTAAAAGCAGCCCTAAACAAGAGCAAACCTTTATTGAACGTTAAGAAACAAGCAGCAGCAGCAGCAGCAGCAGCAGCAGCAGCAGCAAGCGCTCGTGTGAGTTTG
>NW_013651765.1:0-2500 GCF_000499385.1 Eimeria necatrix | reverse complement strand
GCCTGTGGCAGCAAAGCAGCAGCAGCAGCAGCAGCAGCAGGAACGGCCTCTGGCAGCAGCAGCAGCAACAGTCTCTGGCTGAACTTTCAAACCCTAAAACCTAAACCCTAAACCCTAAACCCTAAACCCTAAACCCTAAACCCTTGACCTTAAATTCGGTTCTTTGAGCTGCCTATTCGACAGTCAAATCGCAAATAAACAAAGATTGCTGCAGCAGCAGTCTCTGCTGCAGCAGCAGCAGCAGCAGCTGCAGCAGCTGCACCTGCTTTTGCTGAAGCTTTTGCTGCTGCTCCATGCGCAGCAGCAGCAGCAGCAGCAGCTGCTGCTGCTGCTGCAGTGGTGCATCACTCCAGCACTAGAATGCCCAGGTTCTTGGCGCTGCTGCTGCTGCTGCTGCCGTATCTGCTGCTGCTGCTGCTGCTGCTGCTGTCCACGTCGCAAGCCAGCGCCAAGAGTCTCCTGTAAGGATGAAATGCTGCTGCTGTCACCTGCCCAGGTGTCTCCAACTGCAGCAGCAGCTCAGTAGGAGACACAGCAGCAACTGACAGCCGGTGCTTTGCTGCTCTCGTCGGCTCCTCCAGCCGCCGCAGCAGCGGCTCCCTGCAGCAGCAGCAGCAGCAGCAGCAGCAGCAGCAGCAGCAGCAGAGTGCGCGCAAGGAAGCAGAAGCTAAGGGGACAGGAAGGAGACAGCTGCAGCGCCGTCTTAAAAAGCTTTACTGCTGCTGCTGCTGCAGCAGCAGCAGCAACAGCCTCTACTACCCCAACCCCTACCTACTACTGCTGCTGCTGCTGCTGCTGCTGCCGCTCTGCTGCTCCTACAATTACAGCAGCAGCAGCAGCAGCAGCAGCAGCAGCAGGCACTGCAACCGCTAAAACTACGCTGCGGCACTGCCACAGCCACCACCCAACCGCCGCCGCTGCTGCTGCTGCTGCCGCTGCTGCTGCTGCTGCTGCTGCTGCTGCTGCTGCTGCTGCTGCTTACTGGTCCGGGGGGGCCCGCTTGGTGGCCCAGGCGAAGGCAGCAGCGTCGCTGCTGAGGGCGAGACACTGCAGCCCCACATCTGCTTTGGGAACCGATCCCAAAGGAGACAGTGTCTCCGACTGCAGCAGCTGAATGCTGCCGTCTCCGCCTCCAGCAGCAAAGACGGAGCCGCGGGTGCCTGCTGCAGCAGCAACGACTGCGGGGCTCTGCAGCAGCGGCAGCTGCAGCGCAGCAGCAGCAGCAGCGCCGTCCACTGCAGCAGCAGCAGGCAGCAGCAAACAGCAACCATCTTCTTGAGCAGCAACTAACACCTCGCCCCCCAGCGCGAAGCAGCAGCCGTAAGTCACGGCCTCCAGCTGCAGCACCCCACACTGCAGCCCGCTGCTGCTGCTGCTGCTGCTGCGCTGCTGCTGCTGCTGCTGCTGCTGCTGCTGCTGGCTGGTGTGGCCCGGAAGGAGACAGTGCAGCCTGTCTCTCTTGTCTATACACACCAAGTAAGAACCTGAGGGATGCCAAGCGCCGGTCCACCACTCGTCTCCGAAGGCCGAGGTGTACGTACACCCCGCCACCCCCACCTCGCTGCTGCTGCTGCTGCTGCTGCTGCTGCTGCTGCTGCTGCTGGCAGCAAACGAACGCGGCGGCTGCTGCCGCAGGTCCAGCACCTTCAACACGGAACCCGACCGGTTCGGGCCCTGCACCCGCACACCAACACGCAGCAGCAGCAGCAGCAGCAGCAGCTACAGCAGCAGCAGCAGCTGCAGCAGCAACAGCTTCGCAGCAGCAGCAGCAACAGGTGCAGCAGCAGCAGCACGCGCCGTAAACGCAGGCACCCGAATGGACGGCGTGGGCAGCAGCAACAGCACCGACAGCAGCAGCAGCAGCAGCACCGGCAGCAGCAACAGCACCGACAGCAGCAGCAGCAGCACCGGCAGCAGCAACAGCACCGACAGCACCCGCAGCAGCAGCAGCACCGACAGCAGCATCAGCATCAGCAGCAGCACCGACAGCAGCATCAGCAGCAGCAGCAGCATCAGCAGCAGCAGCAGCAGCAGCAGCAGCAGACCTGGCAGCCGACAGCGAGCAGCTGGGGGTGCGTTGGGTGGGGCAGCACGAGCCCCACACCGGGAGCAGCAAGGCTGAGGTGTACAGACAGCGTAGCAGCAGCAGCAGCAACAACAGCATCATGAGAACCCGCGAGGACTTTGCTGCCGTCAGCAGCAAATCCGAAGCAGCTGCGGCGCACTTTGCTGCGGCCCTTGCTGCAGTCCAGGCTGCCCCAGTGCGCCCTGCTGCTGCTGCTGCTGCTGCTGCTGCTGCTGCTGCTGCTGCTGCTGGGCGAGTCCAGCGCCCCCGGGCACTGCGCGAGGAGACTGTCTCTTTGCTGCAGCTCTTCTGCAGCAAGGGGCGGGTAAAAGGGGTGCCGGTGCATCTCCAGCGCCCGGGGGGCAGCCATGCTGCTGCTGCTGCTGCTGCTGCTGCTGCTGCTGCTGCTGCTGCTGCTGGCTAGGCCGAAGCCCT
>NW_013651764.1:3462-16358 GCF_000499385.1 Eimeria necatrix | reverse complement strand
TCCCAATGCAAGTGTGCAGTACAATGCTCTGCCCTAGTGCATGAAAAGGCTAGCGGGGTAGTTTGTTTGCGATGAAGCACCAATTCTTGCAGCGTTCTGATATAGGTTGTTTGTGGCATTAAGGCGCGCCGTTGAATTTGCTTTCTAGCTCATGAGGACTTCATTTGCTCGGCACGTCCTGCGCGACATAACGCTCTTCGAATCCACAATTTCTTCAGGTCACCTTGCTTCCAGTGTGCGTTGAAACGTCTAGTTATACGGAAATCATTGGTGGCACTTGTCTGTTTCTTGTATTTTTTGAAGTAGGATAGATTAGCGTGACTCTGCTTTGAATTGAAGCTGACTGCGGTTGCTGCCAGTGCACCGCTTATATTTGACAAATAAGTGCTGAGCTGAAACAACCTATTAGTCTGCTTAATTATTTTGATGCAACCTATGACCGTTAGAGGCGTTTGTTCACGGTTTGTCATGTTACAGGTATATGTGAATAAAGGTGCGCGTGGCATTTACACGGGGACTGTTAAGAGGTTAGGGAGTGAATTTGATCTGAGTCCCGTGTCGTAATTGGTCGAAGAATTGTGTAATGTGTGCGCCATACAAAAAAATGTTTACACTCACAACCACGTGTTCTCTGCAATGCACATCGGCATCGTGGCGTTTGACCTATACGTTGTCGCTCAATCCATGACGTCACGTAGAAATTTCTGTGAGATTTTTTCCCGTACGTTTGCCGTGTAGAATGCACATCTATTGGGGAAGGAGGTGCGAACATTGTTTCGGGCCAGGCTCTGCGTAATTGAAGCCTCCCTTACCGCTTTCTGTCACTGCTGCGGGTGTGCCAAAGGGTGTACGTTATCTTGCCTCCGCCACATACGCCTGTTCATGATATTTGCTTTCTATACCTTTTCGCCTACGTGTCGGATGACTTCATACGTGCTGAAGAAGCTAAATGTCTTGCTGATCACGCGATTCAAAACTGAAGCTTAAGCGTTTGTTTTCTTTTAGATTTGCAGTTTGGTGGCGCTGTCATAACGCAGGCGTGCATTACGATGCTCTACACTAGTGAATGAAAATTTTCACAGCGTAGTTTGTTCTGTGGTGCAGTACAAACACTTGCAAAATTCTGCCATACGTTGTTTGTGGCCTTAAGAATCGCCGTTAAATTTGATTCCCGTATGAAGGCAGTTGACGTCGTAGAAAGCCCAGTCACTCTGGTTTTACTTGGAACTGAATGCGGTTGCTCTAAGTGCAGCGTTTATATGTAATGAGTAGTGGCTGAGCTGAAACAAGAAAGGGATTAGCCTGATTACTTGTCTTGAATCTTCCTATGACCTCCTGGAGCTCCGTACCGTTTTATCATGTGCAGCGCGTACGTTGTAGAAAACTCGCTTACTACTCTCACATGTAGTGTTAGGAGTTTAGGGAGTTGTGTTAATTCGAGGCGAGTGTCATAATTAGTCTCCGATGTGTGCACCGTGCGCAGAAGTTCTCATGATTGTGTGGCATTTCTGATGCAAGGCGTGCTTCTGCCTTTAACGTACAAGACGTGTTTCACAGCTTAAATGTACACGATAATGCCAGTGGCACGTTTATATGTGCCTGCAAATTAAAGCGAACATTTGCTGAGCGAGAAGTTGGGACCTTTCTCTTAGGCCGCGAGGCGGATATATGCGAGTTACGAGCTTTAAGAGGCGCCTTCGGGCTTTATAATGAGCTGATGCATCTCAACATATAGTGTTTTGTGCCTTCACAGCAAACGCGTTCCCTATTCGATTTGTTTTACTGCATCTCCTGGCGTGTTCGTATCACCACCTCCTGAGTGCTCAGGACGCATTATGTCTTGCTGATCACGTGCTTCAGAACTCAGACTAGCGCTTCCGTTTCCTTTCAAATGCGCAGCTCAGATTTGATACAGTTGTCCCAATCCAAGTGTGCAGTACGATGGTCTGCCCTAGTGAATGAAACGGCTCACGGGGTAGTTTGGTTGCGATGAAGCACAAATTCTTGCAACGTTCCGGCAACGTTCTGATATAGCTTTTTGGTAGCATCAAGGCGCGCCGTTGAATTTGGTTTCTGAGTCATGGGGACTTTATTTGCTCGGCACGTCCTTCGCGACATAACGCTCTTCGAATCTACAATTTCTTCACTTTTTGCTACAGGGCACCATGCTTCCAGTGTGGGTTGAAACCTCTAGTTATTCGGAAATCATTGGTGGCACTTGTCTGTTTCTTGTATTTTTTTAAGAAGGATGGGTCAGCGTGACTCTGTTTTGAAGTGAAGCTGAGTGCGGTTGCTGCAAGTGCACCGCTCATGTTTTACGAATAAGGGCCGAGCTGAAACAAGAAAGGCGTTGTTTTGCCTGGTTGTTTTGACGCAACCTATGACCTCTAGGTGTGCGGGACCATTTCACCATGCGCAGACCGTATGTGGCAGAAGTCTTGTGTGCCGATAATACATGTACTCTTAAGAGGTTACGTAGCGGAATCGTTTCGAGACGCTAATTCGTCTAAGGCCCTGGTGCGATGTGTGCACCGTGCGCAGACGTTCTCATGCTTTTGTGTCATTTTTAATGGAGAGCGTGTTTCTGTATTTTACGTATGAGACATGCTTTACGGCTTGAAGGTACACGAAAAAGGCAGTTACACGATTGTATACGCCTGCAAATTAAAGCACACATTTGCCGAGCGAGACGTTGGGACCTTTCTCTTAGGTGGATACATGCAAGTTACCTCTAAGGCCCTGGTGCGATGTGTGCACCGTGCGCAGACGTTCTCATGCTTTTGTGTCATTTTTAATGGAGAGCGTGTTTCTGTATTTTACGTATGAGACATGCTTTACGGCTTGAAGGTACACGAAAAAGGCAGTTACACGATTGTATACGCCTGCAAATTAAAGCACACATTTGCCGAGCGAGACGTTGGGACCTTTCTCTTAGGTGGATACATGCAAGTTACGAGCTTTTAGGGGAGCCTTCTTGCTTTGCAGTGAGCTCATGTATCTCATCATATGGTGTTTTGTGCCTTGACAGCAAACGCGTTCCGTATTCGATTTGTTTTACTGCATCTCCTGGCGTGCTTATGAGAATGCCTCCCGCGTGCTCAGGACGCAGAAGGTCTTGCTGATCACGTGCTTCAGATTTCAGACTAGCGCGTCCGTTTCCTTTCAAATGCGCAGCTCAGATCTGATACAGTTGTCCCAATGCAAGTGTGCAGTACAATGCTCTGCCACAGTGCATGAAAAGGCTAGCGGGGTAGTGTGTTTGCGATGAAGCACCAATTCTTGCAGCGTTCTGATATAGGTTGTTTGTGGCATTAAGGTGCGCCGTTGAATTTGCTTTCTAGGTCAAGAGGACTTTATTTGCTCAGCGAGTCCTGCGCAACATAACGCTCTTCGAATCTACAATCTCTTCACTTTTTGCTACAGGGCACCATGCTTCCAGTGTGGGTTGAAACCTCTAGTTATTTGGAAATCATTGGTGGCACTTGTCTGTTTCTTGTATTTTTTGAAGTAGGATAGGTCAGCGTGACTCTGTTTTGAAGTGAAGCTGAGTGCGGTTGCTGCAAGTGCACCGCTCATGTTTTACGAATGCGCAGAACGTATGTGGCAGAAGGCTTGTGTGCCGATAATACATTTACTCTTAAGAAGGTACGTAGCGGAATCGTTTCGAGACGCTAATTCGTCTAAGGCCCTCGTGCGATGTGTGCACCGTGCGCAGACATTCTCATGCTTTTGTGTCATTTTTAATGGAGAGCGTGTTTCTGTATTTTACGTATGAGACATGCTTCACGGCTTGAAGGTACACGAAAAAGGCAGTTGCACGATTGTATACGCCTGCAAATTAAACCGCATATTTGCTTAGCGAGACGTTGGAACATTTCTCTTAGGTGGATACATGCAAGTTACGAGCTTTTAGGGGCGGCATCTGGCTTTATAATGAGCTGATGTATTTCAGCATCTGGTTTTTTGTGCTCCCGCAGCAAACGCGTTCTCTATTTGATTCAGTGTACTGCATCTCGTGGCCTGGTCGTGTCACCACCTCCTGAGTGCTCAGGACGCAGAAGGTCTTGCTGATCACGTGCTTCAAAACTCAGATTAGCGCGTCCGTTTCCTTTCAAATGCGCAGATCAGCTTTGATACAGTTGTCCCAATGCAAGTGTGCAGTACGATGCTCTGCCCTAGTGAATGAAACGGCTCACGGGGTAGTTTGTTTGCGATGAAGGACAAATGCTTGCAACGTTCTGATATAGGTTGTTTGTGGCATCAAGGCGCGCCGTTGAATTTGGTTTCTACGTCATGAGGACTTTATTTGCTCGGCACGTCCTGCGTGACAGTACGCTCTCCGAGTCCACAAGTTTTCTACTTCTTGCCACAGGTCACCATGCTCCCAGTGTGCGTTGAAACCTCCACCTTTTAGATTATTAGTGGCACGGCTTGTCTGTTTCTTGTATTTTTTGAAGTAGGATAGGTCTGCGTGAACCTGTTTTGAAGTGAAGTTCACCGCTCGTGTTTGACGAATAAGTGCTAAGCAGTAACAGGGACGGTGTCAGTCTGCTGAGTAGTTTTGATGCAGCGTATGACCTTGGTGTGCGGGACGGCTTTTTCATGTGCAGGCACTATGTGGAAGGAGGTTTGCACGCCACTAATGCATGTACTCTTAAAAGGTGAGGGAGTGGAATCGATCCGAGGCGTGTGTCATAATTAGTGTGAAGCCCGAAGAAGACTTGCTCGCCAGTTCTACATGTACTGTTAGGAGTTTAGTGAGTGGAATGGATCATAGGCGAGTGTCATATTCAGTCAAAGGCTATCGTGCTATGTGTGCCCCATCCACAAATGTTATATTGAATATGTGGCATTTCCAATGCGCAGCACGTTTGTGCCTTTTATGTATAAAACATTTTTCTCGGCTTGAAGAAACATGAGAATAGCAGTGACAGTTTTATATGTGCCTGCAAATTAGAGCGCGCATTTCTTGAGCGGGAAGTTGCGGTCGGGGGCGCCCTTTGGACTTACAACCAGCTCATGTATCTCTACATATGGTTTTTTGCGCTTCCACTGCAAACACGTTCCCTATTCGATTTGTTTTACCGCATCTCCTTGCGTGCTCGTGTCACCACCTCCTGAGTGCTCAGGACTCAAAAGATCTTGCTGATCACGTGCTTCAGAACTCAGACTAGCGCGTCCGTTTCCTTTCAAATGCGCAGCTCAGATCTGATACAGTTGTCCCAATGCAAGTGTGCAGTACGATGCTCTGCCCTAGTGCATGAAAAGGCTAGCGGGGTAGTTTGTTTGCGATGAAGCACAATCGCTTGCAACGTTCTGATATAGGTTGTTTGTGGCATTAAGGCGCGCTGTTGAATTTTCTTTCTAGCTCATGAGGACTTTATTTGCTCGGCATGTCCTGCGCGACAGTCCACAATTTCTTCACTTGCTGCTACAGATCACCATGCTTCCAGTGTGCGTTGAAACCTCCACTTATTCGGAAACCATTGGTGGCACTTATCTGTTTCGTGTATTTTTTGAAGTAGGATAGGTCTGCGTGACTCTGTTTTGAAGTGAAGTTGAGTGCAGTTGCTGCAAGTGCACCGCTTATATTTGACACATAAGTGCTGAACTGACACAGGCAAGGTGTAAGCCTGCTGAGTAGTTTTGATGCATCGTATGACCTCTAAGCACTCAGGGTCGCTTTATAATGTGCAGTGGGTATGTCGAAAAAGGCTTGCTCGCCACTACCACATGCAAACTCAGCAGCTTAGGGAGTGGAATTGATCCGAGGCGCGTATCATAATCGGTCTAAGTCCCCCGTGCGATGTGTGCACCGTGCGCAGACGTTCTCATGACTGTGTGGCATTTCTGATGCACAGCGAGCTTCTGCCTCTTACGTATGAGACATTTTTCACGACTTGAAAGTACATGACAATGACAGCGACACGTTCATATGTGCCTGCAAATTAAAGCGCACATTTGCTGAGCGAGAAGTTGCCATCTTTCTCTTAGGTGGATCTCTGCGAGTTTCGAGCTTTCAGGGGCGCTTTCTGGGATTTAAGCGGGGTCATGTATCTCAGAATATGAATTTTTTTGCTCCCACTGCAAACGCGTTGCCTATTCGATTTGTTTTACTGCATCTCCTGGCGTGCTCGTGGGACGGCGTCCTGCGTGCTCAGGACACAAAAGATCTTGCTGATCACGTGCTTCAGAACTCAGACTAGCGCGTCCGTTTCCTTTCAAATGCGCAGCTCAGCTTTGATACAGTTGTCCCAATGCAAGTGTGCAGCACGATGCTCTGCCCCAGTGCATGAAAAGGCTAGCGGGGTAGTTTGTTTGCGATGAAGCACAAATGCTTGCAGCGTTCTGATATAGGTTGTTTGTGGCATTAAGGTGCGCCGTTGAATTTGCTTTCTAGCTCATGAGGACTTTATTTGATCGGCATGTCCTGCGCGACATAACGCTCTTCGAATCTACAATTTCTTCACTTTTTGCTACAGGGCACCATGCTTCCAGTGTGCGTTGAAACCTCCACTTATTCGGAACTCATTGGTGGCACTTGTCTGTTTCTTGTATTTTTTGAAGTAGGATAGGTCTGCGTGACTCTGTTTTGAAGTGAAGCTGAGTGCGGTTGCTGCAAGTGCACCGCTTATATTTGACAAATAAGTGCTGAGCTGAAACAAGCTGCTAGTCTGCCTAGTTATTTTGATGCAGCCTAGGACCTTTAGAGGCGTTTGTGCCCGGTTTGTCATGTGAAAGGTATATGTGAATAAAGGAGCGCGTGGCATTTACACAGGGACTGTTTAGAGGTTAGGAAGTGAATTCGATCTGAGGCGCGTGTCGTAATTGGTCTTGAAGAATCGTGTAATGTGTGCGCCATACAAAAAAAAGTTTACTTTCACAACCATGTGTTCTCTGCAATGCACATCGGCATTGTGGCGTTAGACCGATACGTTGTCGCTCAATCCGTGATGTCACGTAGAAATTTATGTGAGACTTTTTTCCGTACGTTTGCCGCGAGGAATGCACATTTATTGGGCGAGGAGGTGCGAACATTGTTTCGGGCCACGCTCTGCGTAATTGAAGTCTCCGTTACCGCTTTCTGTCACTGCTGCGGGCATGCCAAAGAATGTACGTTATGCCTCCGCCACATACGCCTGTTCATGATATTTGATTTCTATACCTTTTCACCTACGTGTCGGATGACTTCATGCGTGCTGAAGACGCTAAATGTCTTGCTGATCACGCGCTTCAAAACTGGAGCTCAAGCGTTCGTTTTCTTTCAGATTTGCAGTTTGGTAGCGCTGTCATAACGCAGGTGTGCATTACGATGCTCTGCACTAGTGAATGAAAATTTTCACTGCATAATTTGTGCAGTGGTGCAGTACAAACACTTGCAAAATTCTGCCACGCATTGTTTGTGGCACTAAGAATCGACGTTAAATTTGATTCCCGTATGAAGGCAGTTGACGTAGTAGAGAGCTCAGTCACTCTGTTTTTACTCGAAGCTGACAGCTGTTGCTGCAAGTGCGCCGCTTATGTTCGACCAAATAATGCTGAGCTGAAACAAGAGAGGCGTTCTTCTGGTTAGTTGTGTTGATCCAGCTTATGACCTCTAGTGGTATCTGAGACTGTTTTATCATGTGCAGCGTATATCTGGACAAAATCTTGCTTGGCATTTACACGCCTCGTGTTCTTTTCTTTTTTTAGATGTTTAGCTTCCGTGGGGAAAGCAATGATTGCTTGTTGAAGCCGTTGGAAGTCTTGCTAATCGTGTCTTCAAAAAATCAGATTAGCGTGCTTGCCTTCCGATATATTGATACCCTTGGTATAGGTATTACAATGCAGATGTGCGAGGTGCCTCCCAATAAGGTAAACTGCAGACGTTTGCAGGGGTCTACTATATACTATTTCCGGCACCAATGTTCAGCGTTCAGTTCGCCTCGTAGGTCATGACAGCGTAGTTTGAGCTACATCTGTCATACTTAATCTGTTATCCACTTGTTTCTGGACTTTTTGCTGCTCTCAGCCACGTACTCGCTATGCATTAATCTCATGAGATCTTCCTGATACAAATTATTCGTGTCGCCTGCTTTCAAATGCAAACAGAAACAAACGCAGCTTGCCAGTAGTAGAGCCAGCACATAGATACCCATTCAAGCGACAGTGTAATGGAATGGCCGTCGATGAAAACCAGATGAAACAATTATCAGAAAAGAATGGGAAAATAGGTAGGCGCACAAGCATGTTGCAGGGCCAAATGACATGCGAAGATATTTAACACACTATCATTGCACCCTTTTGAATAAGATGGCATATAATATTTATCGTTTCAGCAATCACGCATGCTGGGCCTTTCGCACGTTTGTTCCTGTATCTATGTGGATCTTCTGCGGGTCCCTAGCGCTTTATCATGCTCGTATCTGGACGGCTTAGAGAAGCGTATATGTCCACGGCCTTGCGTGCAGGGAGTGAGCAATGGTGGATGACAACAGCTAACTAGTGGCCTTCTGGCTTTCTGGTGATATACATGTCAAGTACATCAATTTGCCTCTCTTTGGCCCCGCGTTTCGATTGTGAAGTCAAATCGACAATTAGGATATGCCACATGCGCTGCTTACTTGGAAATGGAGTACTGCTGTACTAGCGTTTGATTGAAAGCGTATGTTTCTTGTTGTAACGTGATAAGATAGGAGCTCGCGGTACCATGGGATCGTGCTGGATATATGCTACGGTTTTTCACGGTTTCTGGAAATCGTTGCAGGTCTTATTCTTTACAGCGCATTGATGTTAAGCAGATAGTGAGCCGGGGTTGACCACCCCAGCATATGGGGATACAAACGCTTGTATGAGTACTCAGAGAAGTCTAGATTGTTCCCCGTGTTCCATCATCGGGGTCCAAGAAGCCATAATGCAACAAAGTTGTGTTCGAAGAAGCACTTCATAACTAGGACAGAAAATCATTCTCATCCGTGGTTTCCGTTTTGCTCACTCTTGTTGGACTGTAAATGCGCTGAAACGTAGACACAGACAAGCTGTCGACGCTGAGCAAGACTTTGCTTGGATGCCAACAGCTTCTCTGCGTGTGCCCGCTGACTAAGGCAGTATTTCCAGGTGATTAAGATGAATGCTATAACGCATGTGCGTTTTGAAGCACTTAACATTTCTTTTTGCTTGCAGATGGTAAATGTTGAAACGCAGCTTGCACTTGTCAAGGCTGTTGCTCGTGCACATGGAATGGATATGGCTATCTGCGCATGACATAGTGGAGGGCAGTACTTGCATGCTTTTTTTCATAGTTAGTTACTGCAATTCATTCTTATATTCAGTCATCTAAAGATATACGTGGTGTTCACTGAGGTGATTCAAAAAGAGAAAAACTTTCACCCAATCATGAATCAGTTGTAAAACAGCTCACAGACTTATTAGTTGATTCTGAATGATACGATTACCGAACAAGATATTGACCTAAGAACTATGGTGGAATTTCCGTGCATCGGTGATGATGTTCTGCGTTTCATATACTCTTGTTGCCACAGCGCTGTGTAGGTGCGTGCTCTGATTACTGTAATGTGCAAAGGCCAGGTCGCCGATCTCTGTGAATGCTCTTGAAAAGCCGACTTAACGAACGGCTTGGTATACTACGGTGATGAACGCGTTGTTTAGGGCGTAGGTTTTGGTAACCGTAGTTAGTTGGTAGACTGTGATATTGACTAGGAAGCAAGGATGCTACTCCCAGAGACTCACTCTGACGACTGTGATTGCTGTAGCGATGCGGAATGCGTTTGTGGAGCAGTTGCGTTCTTCTGCCAATGGATGTAGTGCTCTGCGGTCGTAAATGCCTGACACGTCGGCATTTTGTTTGTTGCTGCAATAGAGGAGACTATCCATGAGCAGTTAGAAAAAATGCTATGCTGCAGTTACTGTGGCCGTTGCTGCAAATTAAAATGCGTCAAGAAAATATCCAGGCACCTAATGAAAAAGGGCTTCCGTGCGCTTTGAAATGAATCTTATCTATATTTCTCACATTGCCCTTCTGACTAGTTGCAGCGTGAAAGGATAAAAGTTATCACCTTATATGATGCTGCAGCCAGTGCGTTCATACAGCGTTGGCTATCGGTGTTGTGCTTGCTGAAAAAACAGCAGAGGGACTCATCGACATGGACTGTTTCCTTGATCGGCTTAGCGCTTTGTTTGTCATATGGAATGCTCCTGCTAGTTGGAGTTTTAGTTCATATGTATACACAGCTCCGTCGCTGCAAGCAGCAAAGCCTTTATAGAACGCGACTACATTATGGCAACCTTAATACGAGTCTGCGAACTGCAGCCAGTACGTATAATTGCGATCAACACATCTTCCGTTGTACGCATACGTTTGAAGCTCGCATGGGCGCACCTTTCCGAAAGCTTGTCCTCTATGGCGAACCTTAAGTGCTATATGACTTGACGAGGAAAATCGCTTTTGAATCTTAACAATACAGGTATTAGGTCACGGGGAAATTCACGTACAGCGCTGCATGTGTCGCCCCCTTTTCTGCTACAGGTAGAATGCTTAACTGAATGCGTTTTTCGGTAACCATCATTTCCTTCTATTGTTTGTATATTTGTAGCGCACTGCAAGGTTCACTTAAAAAACCGGGAAACAATAATGGCATATTTGGGATCATCTGGAGGCATTTGGCTGTTTCTGCAGAATCTGTATGCATGCATTACAGCCATGAACTCGTGCAGATCTCGATGCACGCTATAGTGTGCAACACTGTGCTGAGGTCCCTGTTTGCAGGCAACAACAAGTCTCTAGCACATGACTTATTGGTGTTCTGCAGACTTTCGTTTGCAAGCAAACACTGCGTAGACATTTGTCAGTCTTTCCTTCGGGTTGCTGGATGCCGCACAGAAGTCTTCTTTTTACCTTTCATTTACACGACGATGCGTCTACTAAAACAAATAAGTTGGAGGTCTTCAAAAGGAATGCAATCGCTTTCCAGGGCGTACGTTACTGTAGATAAAAGGGCACGGAAAGCAGCTGCACATAGCTTTACTTGAAACTGCATACCATAATGCTTAGCAGCAATTTGCAAAAGCTCGAAGAACTTCCGGCTCATACCCTGAAGCGTGTACGCAGAATGATACAGGAAGCAATATTTCCATTCGTGGTGCACAGAGCAGTTGGTGATGGCTCTGCATGCCTTTTATGAAGCTTCTTGTGCGCCTCGCTCGACGCCACCACGATAATCAAGCGTGCTGCTCTTGCTGCAGTGATTCGGAAGCACGTTTCGGCAGTATGGGCCCACAAATCAAGACTTGTTTGACACTGGCTTTGCTCACGTTTGTTGCCTCTGATCGTCATCCCCAGTTATGCCACACTCTTAAGACCCGAAGGTTATAAGCCCAAATACATATTCTGAGCTTTCCTCGCAGTATGAAGTGGATGTTCCTGGCATTTCTGCTGTTGGCGATATGCAAGAACTCTTTCAACGTTACTCACGTGATGATGAAAGTGTTAACAGATCCTTATGAGGTGCAGCCTGTATGTGAAGACACGAGTTTCCGCACATGCACATTTCTGCCGGAAACAATACTGCTTTCCTTGCTGAGCAGTTCATATCAATTACTTTGCGAAGAGTATCAAATTTTCGCAAAATGATTGGAATTTGTGCCTATTGAACCGGAATAAATTTAAATTTTAACGACGTCCTTGATCAAGGAGGTAATCAAGTTTATTGTGCCAATTGTCGTTAAACTCCTTATAAAGGGCTATCTTCTGACAGAACCTCTTTTTTCATCTTCCACCAGGTCGGAAATCGCGATTAACACTGCTTGACAGGAATCAAATTGCGTTGTTCGGGACGCTTTTTCCCCACATTTTCTGTTGTATGTCATATTATACAGGAGTGGCAAATCTTCTGCGGTCTAAATCGCACTACATTCATTGCATGCTGTACGTAAAATGATCCCACAGGGAATGCCTGAAAGTTACCACGCATAAGCCCTCGCGCTTGCGCAGTTTCATGGACGCAGTAATAGGAACAGCCCGCCAACATTTCCTGGAAATGAAATACAAATATTGTAGGGCGGATGACTCCGCGTGAATGCTGGAAGCTGATGCTGAACACTTGAAGAGATGCATGCAATGTGGCGAATGAGCGCTCCGCAGGTTCACGGCACGCCTTGATTCATTGAGGTTGTCGTCTATACGTTCCTTTATCAGCCCGTTGAGAGGTTACTGCGTGGGACCACAAGGCAGAGTGTCAACAGTGGCAATTTCCGCACGAAGCACTCGGTCTGTTTGGCAGTGGACGCTTTGTGCATGCGGTAATTTCGAGTGCATGGCTTGGCAGGGAGTACGAGTCGATGAAAAAAGGCTTTAGGGGTGGCTTGGGTTGTTGCTCCTCATCACTCAAAATATGAGTCCCGTTATCAGTTGATAGCTTCGGGCACATGGCAGCGTGCCGCGTACGGTCTTTTTTGTGCTCAAGCAAAGCTAGTGTACTCCGCGTGCGAGCAGTAGGCATCGAGTACTTTCATGCTTTTTGCGCTGTGCGAAGCGGTGCATTTGTTACCGAGCAGTCATTTGCACTGGGTTACATACAGTTGTGGACTAGAGGAAAGACGCATGTGTTTTGTTGTTTGTGTTCACAAAAATCGCGTTATTCACATCGGCGGAAAACGTAGTTGGTTGCAAAAGTACGTGCAAGTCTCCTGTATGCACAGACGCACAGAATGCGCCGAGCAAACGTCGCAAGTGCTGTTGGCTAAAGGAAGGCTGCTCTGCTGATGTTACTCGCTGCAGAAATCAGAAAATCAAGCTCCACAACACTCGGAGAGCGACGTAGCATTCATGATGGGTTTCACCCTAGCCGGTAGGTGTGGGAAAATATGCAGTGCTCGCTTGCAGAACCTCAGTGTATTCT
>NW_013651764.1:0-3362 GCF_000499385.1 Eimeria necatrix | reverse complement strand
GACATTTCTGAAGCGAACGCTCGTCATCATCCACCAGTAGCGAACACCAGTAGCGTGTGTTCCACTGTGACGTCGTGTTCGAACAAAAGTAATATTGTGGACATAATAGCTCGCCCTCAAAGCTTGCACCGCGCATATCCACTCCGATGCACGGATAAAAAAGGTGAAGCATGTTTCCTTTAGTCATTTTTGTTCGAAAATGTCGCTGGTAAGTGACAATTGAAGGTTCACTGAAAAGACGTCATAAGCGGCGTTGCCGATGGGTAGTGAGTGACGACGGTTTTCGATTAGATCGGCAAGCAAAAGTCTGATATTAGATCGTAGATCTATGATATGCCATTCTGTTCGTTTTACGCAGCAAGTATGTGGAAGCCTATGCCATTAGGTTCTGGGATGACGAGGCAGCTGCGTAGTTCGGGCGAAATATGGAGTGCGGAAGATGCATCAGCAAGTAATCAGCTGTCGTTTATATGCTTGAATTGCGTTCGAGGTGCTTGCTTTCCGTTTTTAAAGAAAGAGACAAGGATTTCATTCTCAACGTGCCCTCGCGGCTACATGAATTCTTGTGGATCACGGCTTCCCGCGAAAAACGTTCGAATTTAGGAATGTGATACACGATTCATGCTCGGCACACGCAGGCCACATACGCGGAAAAGCAGGACAATCACACGAAGATTTGCATTATCGATTAGCACAAAACAAAAAGAGCTTTTACGGTGGATGATAATGAACAGACACAGGAGAGAAAACTTTGCTCGCCGCACGTGCTCATCTCCAATTTGATCTGTCTGCCTCCGCTTTCTTCGAAACTGCACGCGACATTTGTGTCCCACACCATGAATCATTATAGGAACTTGCCGCCTCGCATTGCTCACCACAGTAAACCGCAACAAGCGCATTCGTCACACCGTCATGTCAGTTGCTCAATGCGCCGCAATGCCGACGTTTCTACGTGAGACCCTTAACGCACTGCGCTTGAGTTTCGCGGCGCAATTGCGACGCGCGTCGCATGGCAAATGAACCGACGTTGAAGGGAGTATGTGCAACTTTTGCAAGGTTTCTGCAAGTGGTTTACTGCGTCGCAGAATCGGGGAATATGTTTTGTTCGTTTGCCACACGCCCTTTAGCGTTGCGTGCAGGTCTTTGGTGAGTTCGCTTAGCTGCACTTGAGCCGCCTTTGCGTTGCACTAGGTGTTGGAGTGAGTCCAGCTACATGGTTGTGAGCAGGATGCCTTTGTTGTGGTGAGCGTTTAGCGGCGACACAGGGACACGCATTCAGAGGTTATGCTGCTCCGCATACGTGCGAGAGGCAAGAGGCAGGAAACGGCTGGCAGAATACGTCCAGCGCCAACATAGCGTTTGCTTGGAGTCGTCAAGCGATTATTGTGGTCTCAGTGAGCAGGGCTTAGTGACTCTCAAAATTTGAATGGACAAGCGTGTGCGTGTGTGAAATGAGGACATCGGAGGCGTGGACGGTGAAAAACCTTTATGTGGCATTATATGCGCAAACTGGATACACAGTTTGAATTGTCGTGATTGCCGATGTGATGTCGTGTCGCTACATTCATTGGCGCCCCTACTGTCCGCACCAAACAGGTCACTTCCACTTCATTCGTTCTCAGGTGCCTTGCGATGAACCGCAACACTCTTCTTGGAGAGCCATGAGGTACAGTGTCGGCTGCATGTTGCGCATTGTGTCTATATGCGTTGAGCTATTTTGTGCTGAGGCTCCGAAACAGCGTTTTTGGCTTTGATGTCTTTCCCATTGCCACGCGGCATGAAGCCTGTACGTGAACGTGAATGACTCTAGCCCCTACACTTCATCATGCTGACGCTTGGAGCCTCGGTGTCGGCATATTTTCAGCTGCTTGATTCGAAGACGTGCAACGCGTTAGGTTTATGCCATGGCGGGACGGAAGGAGTTCGCTAGCTGAGGGTGACGACTGGGCTGTGATGGGAAGGCCTGCGTGCAAAGTAGCACCTGCGGAGTATTTGTTCATTCAAAGAAACCTTATGGACGTGGCGGCGTCCGTTTATGGTCTCCACATTTCTTGTCTGTTGGTTGGTTCGCCTTCCAGGGCGCACATGCACAATCCAGGATGTCGAGTACAGCAAAAAGGAAGGGAAGGAGCAAAGTCACAAAACCTGGCGAAGATGGAATTTGTGGGAGCGGCAGCGTTTGCCAGACACCAAGTAGGTGGGCCTAAGCGCGTCTGCCGCCGTTGAGCGGATGTCACCACATGCGAATGGCAATAGGAAGCTGAGCACTTGAGGTGATGCGATGGGATGCATGCTATTGTGGGGAGCAAGCCGGTTGCAAGTTCACGCCACGCTTTGTCTCAGTCGCGTAATCGTCTATACGTTGTTTCATCAGCCGGTTGCAAGGTCACTGTGAGGAACACAAGGCATAGTATCGGCAGTGATGAGCTCCTGATATATAGTCCGCGTTATGTTAAGCAGTGCACGCGCAATGCATGTGGTGATTTCAAGCGCGTGACCTGGCAGGGAGTAGGCGTCGGTAGGGGAGGAAGTGTTTTGGGAAATAGGTTGGATTGTCATCTCGGAACATTCAGGCCCGCGCTCGCTGGAAACACGAATTGTGTTGCCAGTTGACAGGTATGGACGTGCTGGGACTTGCAGCCTACGGTAGGTGTTTTCCGCTAGTGAAGCATGTGTACTAACATTTTAACGACTGACGTGTTTTCAGTTCATGATTCGTTTGCGGCTTGCGTAGCAATTTATTTGGCCAGACGGGGTTAACGATGCAGCAGTATGTGCAGTTGTGGCGGTGCTTTTCTCCAGGGGAACGTGAAGCTCTACACAGTTAGCGGTAACGATGTGTAGTTGTGGCGTGTGGTATCATACAAAGCGACGTGCTTAGACTTGTGCATCAATTGCTGGGTTGCGGTTCAAATCGCAAAAAGTATGGGGGTACGTGCATTGCTTGTTCTCAGCAAGTGCGTTCCTTGAATCGTGTTCGCGTTGTCACAACTTACAAGCATTGCGAGCAGTACGGCATCCCAGGAACGAACATTCATCGCGCTCCGCCATGAAGGCCCGTTAAAATGCAAAGTGGCGTTGGAATATAAGCGTTGTCATGTACGCAATGGTTCACACGTAGAGCTTGCTTCGTGCTAACGCCTCATGCTGCGCGGGCATGGACGAGTGAACCGCCAGCGTTTTTGTCAGTCGTATGATTGGCGTGCTTTTGTCAGGAAGGCCAGGCAGTGACATTGAGGGACAGCCTTGTGGCGATACGCTGGAACGTTGCTGTGGGGGGTAGTGGGTGTTGTGAGTGGGAGTGGTTTAGGGTAAGGTTTCCCAGCAGCAGTCTGACGTGCGAGGGCTGCTTCGTGAGATCT
>NW_013651763.1:10271-12771 GCF_000499385.1 Eimeria necatrix | reverse complement strand
CACTGGCTGCTGCTGCTGCTGCTGCTGCTGCTGCTGCTGCCGTCTGCTGCAGCAGCAGCAGCAGCTTCTGCGCCTGCTGCAGCAGTAGCTGCTGCGGCTGCTGTAGCTGCTGCTGCTACGTCTCCTGCAGCAGCTGCCGCTGCGTCTGCTGCAGCAGCAGCAGCAGCAGCAGCAGCAATAGTCGGTGCTGCTCTCCAGGGCCGGGGCCCCTGGGGGCCCCCTGCCCTGTACCCCTCTGCTGCGTTTAGGCAGCAGATTACTTGTGGCTCTGCATTGGGGAGGGGAGGCCCCCCTTTTGCTGCTGCTGCTGCTGCTGCTGCTGCTGCTTCTGCTGCTGCTGCTGCTGCTGCAAGCCCAGGGGTGTCTGCGTCGGGTTGAATCTGGAATGTACGTCCGCGGGTTCCTAGCCATGCAGCCGACGCATGCAGATGCTGCCAGCAGCAGCAGCAGCAGCAGCAGCAGCAGCAGCAGGCGAAGCAGCAGCAGCAGCAGCAGCAGATGTGAGTTCGCGGCTTTCTCTTCGAATTCTGCAGAGAAGGCGAAGCATGCTGCAGCAGCAATCCGCAAATATTAAAATTAATTAAAAATAAATAATTTAATTCAATTTATTGAAATGTTTAAAACAGAAAACCACACAGAGGCCCGCAGCCGACGGGGGGCCCCCCAGGCCGGGGGGCCCCCGGGGGCCCCCCGGGGCCCCCGGGCTTCTAGTACCCTCCTTCTTGTTCGTTTTTGCTGTTTAAAATTAGTTTAATAAATAAATAAATATTAATTAATTCATTTTGGTATTATTTACATGTCTAGCAGCAGCGTCTGCTGCTTCTGTGGGTCTCAAATGGGGGCCAGGAGCTTGAGGGGCGCCGAGCAGCAGCAGCAGCAGCAACAGCAGCAGCAGCAGCAGCAGCAGCAGCAGTGTATCTACACCGCACACACTAAGGAAGGCTTGTTCTAGCATCAGGCGTAGGGCCCCCATGGCTACAGCGCCACAGCCCCAGCCGTCGCTGCTGCTGCTGCTGCTGCTGCTGCTGCTGCTGCTGCAGGGTGAGGTGTCTGGATCTGCCTTTAGACCTCGGGCTTTTCTTACTGGGCCACACAGGCAGCAGCAGCAGCAGCAGCAGCAGCAGCAGCAGCCGCGGTGCACGTACGCCGCAGGGTCGCCTTACTCCACGCTGAGCAGCAGCAGCAACAGCAGCAGCAGCAGCAGCAGCAGTAGCTGCTGCTGCAGCAGCAGCGGCTGCAGCAGCAGCCAAAGGGGACTGCCACTCAACAGCATATTTTTGGGCGGCTGCCCGTACACCGCATTAGCCCATAGAACCCAGCAGCAGCAGCTGCAGCAGCAGCAGCAGCAGCAACAGCAGCAGCAGCAGCAGCAACAGCAGCAGCAGCAGCAGCAGCAGCAGCAGCAGCCATTTTTGAGTAATTTAGAAATGGTGTCAGTACGGCGCTACCGCGGTGAGTCTGTCTTTCCACATCTCAGCAGCAAATCAAAAGGAGACAAATAAATAATAAATAAAAATAATAAATAAAATAAATAAATAATAATAAATAAATAACAATAAATAATAAATAATAAATAAATAATAAACAATAAATAAAATGCCAAAACTTAAATTAAATGTCTCCACCCTCTCTTTATCTTTTGCTCATTTGTCTCTTTTTGTCTCGGCCCATGATCGATTCTGCTGCTGCTGCTGCTGCTGCTGCTGCTACATTTGCTGCTGCTGGATTTGCTGCTGCTGCATTTGCTGCTGCTGCATTTGGTGCTGCTGCATTTGGTGCTGCTGGATTTGCTGCTGCTGGATTTGTTGCTGCTGGATTTGCTGCTGAGTTGGTTGCTGCTGCATTTGCTGCTGCTGCTTCCCATGCTGCTGCTGCTGCTGCTGCTGCTGCTGCTGCTGCAGTGCGGCGGTACCCGTGGCCGCTGGCGTCTGCTGCTGCTGCTGCTGCAGTGGTGCGGCGGAACCAAAAGAAGCAGCAGCTGCAGCAAGACTACAGACTTTTGCGGCAGCAATACCAGCAGCAAATAGCAGCAAGCAAAAGCCTGGACGAGCTGCTGCACTGGCAGCTGCTGCTGCAGCAGCTGCCCAGAGACAGCAGCAGCAGCAGACACCGCCGCCGCTGCAGCAGCAGCGGCAGGGCCCGCGGGGTGTACAGACACTTCCAGCTGTCCAGACACCTCGTCAAAAAACTCCTCGACAATATGCTGCTTCCGGGCTGGACCAAAGCGGAGTGGTAATTCTTTATTTATTTATTTATTTATTATTTATTATTTATTTATTTATTTATTTATTTATTTATTTATTTATTTATTATTTATTTATTATTTATTTATTCATTTATTCATTATTATTATTTATTTATTTATTTTTTTATTTTAGTTAGTTTGTTAGTTTATTTATTTATTTATTTATTTATTTATTTATTTTAGTTAGTTAGTTAGTTTATTTATTTATTTATTTATTTATTTATTTATTTATTTATTTATTTATTTATTTATTTA
>NW_013651763.1:0-10171 GCF_000499385.1 Eimeria necatrix | reverse complement strand
TTATTTATTTATTTATTTATTTATTTATTTATTTATTTATTTATTTATTTATTATTATTTATTTATTTATTTATTTATTTATTTATTTATTTATTTGTTTATTTATTTATTTATTATTATTATTTATTTATATATTTCCTTATTTTATTTATTTATTGTTATTTATTATCTACCTATTTATTTATTTAGTTATTTATTCAGTTATTTATTTATTTAGTTAGTTAGTTAGTTAGTTAGTTGTTTTATTTGTTTATTTATTTTTTTGTTTATTATTTAGTTATTTGGTTATTATTTAGTTATTTATCTATTTATTTATTATTTAGTTAGTTATTTATTTAGTTATTTTGTTATTTATTAATCTATTATTTGTTTATTTATTATTTATTTATTTGTTTATTATCTAGTTATTTGCTTATTGTTTAGCTATTTAGTTATTCGGTTATTTTTTGCTATTTAGCTATCTACTATTTGTTTATTTATTTAGTTTTTTTTCATTTATTTATTATTTATTTATTTATTTATTTATTTATTTATTTATTTATTTATTTATTTATTTATTTATTTATTTATTATTTATTATTTATTCGTTTAGTTAGCTAGTTAGTTAGTTGTTTAGTTTTAATTATGCTTTTGGTTGTAAACTTTTTATTTATTCGAATTCTTTTTTGGAATTCTTTTTTTGTTTTTTTCAATTCCCTTTTGAGTTTTCTTTTTTGACTCTTTTGTCTCCTTTTTGTGTTTCTTTTTGTTTCTTTTTTGTCTCTTTTTAATTCTTTTTTAATCATTTTTTGTTCATTTCTTTATCTCTTTTTGTCTATTTCTTTATCTCTTTTTGTTTATTTCTTTATCTCTTTTTGTTTATTTTATTAATCTTTTCTTTGCTTCTTTTTGTCTCTTTCTGTTTCTTTTTATTTCCTTTTTTCTCTTTTTCGTCTTTTCCGTTTTTCTCCTTTTGACTCATTTCCCATTTCTTTTCAAAGGCAGCAGCAGCAGCAGCAAAGGCAGCAGCAGCAGCAGCAAAGGCAGCAGCAGCAGCAGCAAAGGCAGCAGCAGCAGCAGCAAAGGCAGCAGCAGCAGCTGCTGCTGCCCCTGCTGCAGCAAAGGCAGCAGCAGCCGCTTCTGCTGCTTCAACAAAGCTAGCAGCAGCAAAAGTAGCTTCAGCAGTAGCAGCCGCAGCCGCAGATGGAGCAGCAGCAGCAGCAGCTGCTGCTGCTGCCGCTGCTGCAGCAACTGCAGCAACTGCAGCAACTGCAGCAACTGCAGCAACTGCAGCAACTTTGCTTCTTTTTTTTTCTGATTTTCTTTTAAATGAATTAAATGGAATTCTTTTAAATTCAGGTGTACGTGCACCTCGCAAGTGTCTCCTTTTCTTTTTTTATTTGGAGAGAAATAAAAAGAAATAAAAAAAAATAAAATAAATCAAAAAAAGATGAAAAAGATAAAACAAATAATAAAAGAATAAAGAAATAAAAAAGGTAAAATATATTTAAAAGATAAATAAAAGATAAAACAGACAATAAAAGAATAAATAATAAAAGATAAAATGAATACTAAAAGGTAAAAGAATAAAAAGAGATAAAATAAATAAACAAAATAAGAAATTAAAAGACAAAAAAATAAATAAATAAAACAAAATGGGGGACTTATACACAAATATGCATTTTAGTCTTTTTGCAAAACTTGAAATCTAAAATGAATTCTAATTTAATTTAATTTAATTTAATTTAATTTAATTTAATTTAATTTAATTTGATTTAATTTAATCTAAAGTTGAATTTAAAATCACTCAAACTTCAAATAGTCTCTTTTGATTTAAAGAGACTTTTGTTTTTTTTTAAAAATGAAAAGATGGCGGAAGAGGCAGCTGCTGCTGCATGCAGCGCGCTCGAAGCCCTGCTGCTGCAGCAGCTGCTGCAGCTGCTGCAGCAGCGGGGGCTCTGCCTGTGCTGCTGCTGCTGCTGCTTCCGCGGGGTCCCTGAGGAAGATGGGAGCAGCAACTTCCACCTGCTGCAGCAGCGGGTGCTGCAGCAGCAGCTGCAGCAGCAGCTGCAGCACGCGGGGGTCTGCGCGGGCCTCTGCATGCACGCAGCAGCTGCCGCCCTGCTCCCCCAGCAGCAGCAGCTGCAGCAGCTGCAGCGGGGGCCTTGCTGCTGCTGGCAGCGCCACTGCAGCAGCAACAAACTGCAGGCAGCTCCGCAGCTGCTGCTGCGTCTTCGGGGCTGCATGCACTGCCAGCCCCACACACTTCGCCCGCAGTTTGCTGCTGCAGCAAACTTGCTGCAGCAGCAAACTGTCGCACTGCAGCAAAGCAGCACCAGCTGGCTGCCGCCAGGGGCCCCCCTGCAGCCCGTGGTGCCCCAAGACAAACGCATGCAGCTGCTGCAGCAGCGGCAGCACGCACAGCTGCAGCAGCGAGCCCATGCACATGCTGCTGCTGCTGCTGCTGCTGCTGCCGCTGCTGCTGTTGCTGCTGCTGCTGCTGCTGTTGCTGCTGCTGCTTTTCCCACCGGGTTTGTCTGTTGCTGCTGCTGCAGCGAAGGCAGCAGCGGGTGAGCCCCCGCTGCGCCTGGCTAAGCAGCAGCCAACGGGGCAGCAGCAGCAGCAGCAGCAGCAGCAGCAGCAGTGCTGCTCCGCCTTGTCTGTGCTGCACCGCTGAGCAGCAGCAGGAAGCCCAGTGACCCATATGCTGGTCACTCTGGTGCTTCCAAACCCCTTCTCCTTGGCAGCAGACGCAACCTGCTGCTGCTGCAGCTGCTGCTGCTGCTGCTGCTGCTGCTGCTGCAGCTGCTGCTGCTGCTGCTGCTGCTGCAGCTGCTGCTGCTGCTGCTGTTGCTGCTGCTGTTGCTGCTGTTGCTGCTGCTGCAGATACTGTGTGTGGCGCAGCCCCGTGAGGGGCGCGCTAACCTGCCTTAAGTCCAGCGCAATGCTGCGGGCATTGACAGCAGCAAGACACATCTCTGCTGCTGCTGCTGCTGTTGCTGCTGCTGCTGCTGTTTCTGTTGCTGCTGCTGCTGTCTCTGAGCTGGCGGGGAACTCAACTCCCCGTGAGACCTGCTGCGGCTGCACCTGCTGTTGCTGCGGTTGTTGCCGTTGCTGCTGCTGCTGCTGCTGCTGCTGCTGCTGCTGCTGCGCTGTGCAGCGCAGCAGCAAACGTGGCTGCTGCTCCCCGCCAGCAACGCTGGGGTATGTAGGAATGGTCCTGATGTTTGGGGGTGGCGGCAGCAGCCGGCGCTGTTCTGCTGCTGCTGCTGCTGCTGCTGCTGCGCTGCTGCTGAAGACAAGGTCCAGGTGCGTGGCCTGCTGCAGCAGCTGCAGCAGCAACTTGTCCTTTGCTGCAGCAGGTGCTGCTTCGGCCTGCAGGAACTGACACCTCACGCTGCAGCAGCTACTTGAGCTGTCTGTACACCCCAGACTCTCCAAAGAACGCCACATTGCCAAAGACGAAATCCGCCGAAGTCCCCCCACAACAAAAATGCTGCTGCTGCTCCAGGGGCCCCCCAGGGGGCCCCCAGCAGCAGCAGCGGGGGGCCTCTGCAGCAGCTGCTGCCCCAGCACCTCTGCTAGGTTCAGAAACACGCCTTCGCACACCCGCAGCGTGCGCTGCTGCTGCTGCTGCTGCTGCACTTGCTGCTGCTGCTGCTGCACTAGCTGCTGCTGCTGCTGCTGCTGCTGCTGCTGCTGCTGCTCGGGGGAGAAAAGGGCCCTCCAGAAGCAGCGGGGAGGCGGCAGCGCCATCTCCAAGTGGAGGTGCTGCAGCTGCTGCATCTGCTGCACAAGAGAAAGGAGATCTGCTGCTGCTGCTGCAGGCCCGTAGGGCGGCGGCAGCGTGTGCTGCTGAATGCATGCGCATGCAACAGTGAAGCTGCTGCAGCAGGGGAAGCAGCAGCAGCGCAGCAGCCGCAGCCACAGGAAGGACTGGCAGCCCTGCAGCTGCAGCGACTCCAGCTGGCTGAAGCAGACACCGGAGAGAGCAGCAGCAGCAGCAGACACTGCTGCTGCTTGCTGCTGCAGCACGCAGCCTCCCTGCTGCGCCCCCTCCGCGCCCGCCTCAGCCCCCTCCTGCTGCTGCTGCTGCTGCTGCTGCTGCTGCTGCTGCTGCTGCTGCTGCTGCTGCTGCTGCTTGTGGGCAAAGGGGCCCTCGGGAGGCAGCTGCTGCCAGTCACTGGGCCCCAAGACAAAGCCCTGGGAGCAGCAATCTTTAGAAGCAATTAAAAGCTGCTTCAGGCTGCTGCTCTGCTGCCGCAGCAGCAGCAGCAGCTGCAGCGGCGGGAAATGCCCCAACACTCTGCTGCTCAAAGACAGCGAAGATACCCGCCCAGGGAACTCAGACATCAACAAAGGGACCACTGAGCTGCTGCTGCTGCTGCTGCTGCTGCTGCTGTTGCTGCTGCTGCTGCTGCTGCTGCTGCTGCTGTTGCTGCTGCTGCTGTTGCTGCTGCTGTTGCTGTTGCTGTTGCTGCTGCTGCCGGTGTTGGGTCCGCTGCTGCTACTGCTGCTGCTAGCATTGACGCTGCTGCCGCTGCTGCAGCTGCTGCTGCTGCTGCTGCTGAATCCCGTGTTGCTGTTGCTGCTGCTGCTGCTGCTGCTGCTGCTGCTGCAGCTGTCTGCTGCTGCTGCTGCTGGCGGGCTGCTGTCGTCCTGCAGCCAGCGCCTTCCCGAGTGAAGCCTCGCGCTGCAGCCGCGCAGCAGCAGCTCCCCCTGCAGCAGCAAACGCCAGAGAGGAGCAGCAGCAGCAGCAACTCGCGGCAGCTCGTCCACAGTGAAGTGTTTAAACAGCAGCAGCAGCAGAGGCTTTGGCAGCAGCAGCAGCTTGCACGGGGCGACGGAGGGGGCCCAGCAAGTTGCTTCGTCCGTTGCTGCAGCAGCAGCAGCTGCTGCTGGCACAAGCAAGAACATGAGAGCAGCTGGCGCTCCGTTTCCCGCTAGGGGCGTCAGCGGTGAGAGGCAGCAGCCGCTTGCTGCTGCCGCTGCTGCTGCTGCTGCTGCTGCTGCTGTTGCTGCTGCTGCTGCTGCTGCTGCTGCTGTTGCTGCTGCTGCTGCTGCATTTGCAGCAGCAGCTGCTGCTGCTGCTGTAGGCTGCTGCTGCTTGCGAAGGCCTGCAGAGGCCGCAGCAGCAGCAGCAGCACTGAGCCCGCCCCAGCCCCCTGCATGCGGGTTTTGCTGCTGCCATGGGGCAGCACTTTGGCAACTGGGCTAAAGCCTAAGGGCCCTAGGCCCCAAACCCTAAACCCTAAACCCTAAACCCTAAACCCTAAACCCTAAACCCTTGAGCCCAAACCCTCGCTCCCGGAAAACGCGAGTGAGGAGTGGCATAGGACTGACGGGCAGAGACTCAATTGAGTAAAAACTGGACCCGACGAGGGTTTAGGGTTTGGAGTTAGGGTTTTGGCGTTTAGGGTTTAGGGTTTAGGGTTTAGGGTTTAGGCCTCGGCTTTCGGGTCATATATTGGCCTTGAGGCTGCAGTCACGCCTGGGGAAAAGGGAAAAAGCCCGTGGGAGGCCTCCCGGGTTTAGGGTTTAGGGTTTAGGGTTTAGGGTTTGGGAGGAATGGGTGTGTCCGTGTTGAGGGTTTAGGGTTTAGGGTTTGGAGCGGGTCATTGGGGCTGTAGGGGAAATGGAAAAGGAGGAAAAAGAAAGATGAGACAGAGTCACTTGAGGCCTGGGAGGCCCTGGGGGGCCCCTGGGGGCCCCTGAGCCCCGCAAGAAGTGAAAAGAAGTCCTTTTTGGATTTAAATGGATTAAAAAGTCCTTAAAGAAGTCTGGAGGGGTAAAACCAAAGAAAGTCTTCTCGCGGGTTCGCGGGGTGTCGAGACGGCGGGCCGCGGCGGCGCGGACTGGCTGCTGCGCCGGCTGCTGCTGCAGCAAATGAACTTTTTGGAAGAAACTAAAAGGAAATAAATAAATTAAATGACAAAACAAAGTTTGAAGAGCCTTCTCCGAGCTCTGCCGAGCTGTCGATACACCCCAGCCGCGCCGCCGCGATGCGCTCGCGCCCGCGCCGCCGTCTCGACGCCGGCGGCGCGATTTGGGGCTTTTCTTTAGCCTCTAATCAAATTTAAAAGCTTAAATGAGTTTATAATGGCTAATTAAGTTTATTTCGAGCTTTGTTTGGCTGCAAAGGCTTCGAAAATGCCCCAAAAGGGACCCGCGGCCGCGCCGTGCTCGAGGCCGCGCGGCTGCCAGGCGCCGAGTGTCCGTACACCGCAGCGCCCGCGCCTCTCCGCAGTTTTTCTTCTTTTTTGGACTTTTTCAGATAAATAAATCCAAAAAAAGACAAATAAGAGACTCTGAGGGGCCCAGGATGGCTCTGGCGAGCTGCAGCGAGCAAAATAAGTCCTTAACTGCTTTATTTGGCCCTAAACCAGCGCCCACAGCCATTCCCAGCCAACTCTGCACACATTTCAGCCCCTGGGGCCCCACAGCCAATTCAGCTGCTGCTGCTTTCTACTGCATGCGTTTTTGGGGCTGTTTTGCTTCTCTGGAGCCCCACACTGCAGCAGCAGCAGCAGCAGCAGCAACAGCAGCAGCAACGCAGCTGCTAAGTAGGCGCTGCGCTAGCTGCAGCTAGCTGCGGCTAGCTGTGGCTAGCTGTGGCTAGCTGTGGCTAGCTGTGGCTGGCTGCAGCTAGCTGCGGGTCTGGCCGCAGCTACTTGTGGCTAAATGCAGCTAGCTGCGGCTGGCCGTGGCTAGCTGTGGCTAGCCGTGGCTAGCTGTGGCTAGCTGCAGCTAGCCACAGCTAGCTACAGCTAGCTGCAGCCAGGTGTAGCTAGCTGTAGCCAGATGTAGCTAGCTGCAGCTAACTACTACAGCTAGCTGTAGCCAAATGCAGCTAGCGGCAGCTAATTACTATAGCCAACTGCAGCTAGCCACAGCTAGCTGCAGAAGCCAGCAGCTAGCCACAGCTAGCCACAGCTAGCCACAGCTAGCCACAGCTTGCTGCAGATAGCCACAGATAGCCACAGATAGCTACAGCTAGCTGCAGCTAGCTGCTGCAGCTCACTTGGCAGGTATCTCCCGCTACTTGTTTATTTATTATGATTGATTATTTCTTTTTTGCATTTATTATTATTTTATTATTACTTTTATTTATTTGCTTCGCCTTTTGGCGCTGCTGCTGCTGCTGCTGCTGCTGCCGCTGCTGCTGCTGAGAAAAGAGGGCCAGCTGTGTCTCTTCGGTGACAGGCAGTAGCTTGAAGGGCGAAATGTTGCACAGCGAAGTCAACAAACTGTTCACCAACGCGGGGGTGTTTCCCGCGCCCTGCATAAACCCTAAACCCTAAACCCTAAACCCTAAACCCTAAACCCTAAACCCTAAACCCTAAACCCTAAACCCCCCTAAACCCTAAACCCTAAACCCTAAACCCTAAACCCTAAAACCCTAAACCCTAAACCCTAAACCCTAAAGAAGGGCGAAATGTTGCACAGCGAAGTCAACAAACTGTTCACCAACGCGGGGGTGTTTCCCGCGCCCTGCATAAACCCTAAACCCTAAACCCTAAACCCTAAACCCTAAACCCTAAACCCTAAACCCTAAACCCTAAACCCCCCTAAACCCTAAACCCTAAACCCTAAACCCTAAACCCTAAAACCCTAAACCCTAAACCCTAAACCCTAAATAATCCAACCCTAAACCCTAAACCCTAAACCCTAAACCCTAAACCCTAAACCCTAAACCCTAAACCCTAAACTCTACATTTTAAACCCTAGTTTGGGCTCTGTCGCGGACGCGAGCTAGGCGCTACACTCTGCAAACCCTAGACGCCTCTAGGGTTTAGGGTTTAGGGTTTAGGGTTTAGCGTCTAGGGGCTGCATTCAGCAAACCCTAGATGCCTCTAGGGTTTAGGGTTTAGGGTTTAGGGTTTTCTCAACCCCACGCAGCTGCTGGGCCAGCAGCAGAGACAGAACCCAAAGGAGACAAAAGGAGACAGCAGCAAACAGACATCCGCCGCTCCAGCTAGCCACAGCTAGCCACAGCTAGCCACAGCTAGCTACAGCTAGCTACAGCTAGCTACAGCTAGCTACAGCTAGCCACAGCTAGCCACAGCTAGCTACAGATAGCCACAGCTAGCCACAGCTAGCTAGAGATGGCCACAGCTAGCCACAGCTAGCTGCAGCTAGCTCTGGCTAGCTGTAGCTAGCTACAGCTAGGCAGACAGACAAAAGGAGACAGTGGCGAAACAGCATTGTGGAATCATTTTCTTTCTGTCTTTTTCAGTTTTTTGTCTTTTTTTACTCCTTTTTAATCTTTTTTAATCCTTTTTTAATCTATTTTCTCCTTTTTTTCCCTCCTTTCCAATTTAAATCTCCTTTTGCTTCCTCCAGCTTTCTTTCTGTCTCCTTAAAGTCCCTTTTGTCTCTTTTTTATTTTTATTTTCTTTTTTTTATTTTCTTTTTTTGTTTTAACTCCAAGAAGACAAGTCGAGGCCCCTGCGGGCCACTTTGGGCCTTTTGGGGGCCAACGCGTAAAGAGCTGCTTCGCCCATAAGGTCTTGCGGGCGAGGGGGCACTCCTTTTGCTGCTGCTGCTGCTGCTGCTGCTGCTGCTGCTGCTGCTGCTGCTGCTGCAGGTCCAGCAGCAGGCAGGTACTTCCCCACTTTCCGCGAATGCCGCTCCGGGTGATTCGCCGAAAAGTCCAAAGCGTCTCTGTTGTTAAACCACGGACGAGCCTGCGCCTGCAGCAGCAGCAGCAGCAGCACAGGCAGCAGCAGCAGCAGCAGCAGCAGAAGCAGCAGCAGCAGCAGCAGCAGCAACAGCAAAAGGGAGATTTGGAAACACTTGGAGGCACTTTGGAGGCATTTTGGGCGCATTTTGGATCAAATTAAAGGGCAATTAAAAGCAAACTAAAGAACAATTAAAAACAAATTAAAAAGCAATTAAAAGTCAATTAAAAAGAATTAAAAAAGAATTAAAAAAGAATTAGAAAAGAATTAAAAAGGAATAAAAAGGAATAAAAAGACACTTAGAAAAAAGCAAAAAGAACGAAAACGGGAAAAGAAGACCCCGCGCGTGGGGTGTACGTACACCGCAGCTCACCTTGGCCTCCTCGGCCTCTTTGTTGAGTTTTTCATTTTTTTCTTTTTCGAGTTTTAATTTTGCTTCTTCAAATCCATTTTTGAAAATGTGCATTTTCTGAATGACTAAAGGCCGCTGGGGACGATCCCGGGAGTCCACTGGGATCGTCTCCCACGCCCGCAGCACCTCCAGGCCCCCCACCACTGCGCCCAGCAGCAGCAGCAGCAGCAGCAGCAGCAGCAGCAGCAGCAGCAGCAGCAGATGCAGATGCAGACGCGCCGAGACAGCAGCAGCCGAGATGCAGCAGCAGCGGCAGATGCGCAGCAGCAGCCACACAGATACACCACAGCAGCAGCAGAGCTACAACAGCAGCAGCAGCAGCAGCAGCAGCAGCAGCTCCATCACAGCAGCAGCAGCAGCAGCAGCAGCAGCAGCAGGAGGCCGTACCCCTTCCGAAGATGGTGTGTTTGCCGTCGAGGTGTTTGCAGGACTTGAAGGTGATGTAGAATTCGGAGAGGTTTTTTTTTCTGCTGCTGCTGCTGCTGCTGCTGCTGCTGCTGCTGCTGGCCATTCCCAAGACCCCAATGCCCTCGTGGCTGAGCTGCCCCAGCAGTTCGTCCTCAAAAGGCTCTCCGTCCTCGAAGCCGCTGCGGCTCACCATCGGCTGCCGCTGCTGCTGCTGCTGCTGCTGCTGCTGCTGCTGCTGCTGCTGCTGCTGCTGCTGCTGCTGCTGCTGCTGCTGCTGCAGGCGGAGTTCCGCGCGGCCCCCCTGCAGCAGGAAGTTGGGAATGAGTCTGTGGAAAGGAATGTTCTCGAAGTAGCTGCTGCTGCAGAGCCGCAGGAAGCTGTCTGCTGCTCGGGGCGCGAGGTGGCTGTACACCTCAAGGTTCAACGCCCCACAGTTTGTCTCCATTCGAACATAACTTTTTATTTTTTGCTGCTGGCAGCAAAAGTAGATTGGCAGCATTAGTTCGCGCTGCGTCAGGTGTCTGTACACCTGGACAGTCCGCCCCACAACTGCGGTCGAGGTGAAGCCGGCGGCTACGCGGTGGTCCGTGTACAGGTGGTGCCGCTGCGCTGCTGCTGCTGCTGCTGCTGCTGCGCTGCTGCTGCTGCTGCTGCTGCTGCTGCTGCTGCTGGGGGTGGGGGGGGGCGGGGA
>NW_013651762.1:100677-118307 GCF_000499385.1 Eimeria necatrix | reverse complement strand
CTCAAAACTAACCCGGCATAGAAAAAGAGCGCAAAGGCGTCGCAAACGCGAGAGGTGAAGAAGATTAGCCATGAAGAGCCACTCCCGAAGTTTTTGCTCATCCAAGGATCGTCAAAGTAATAGTTGGCCGAGTAAAAAACGAGAAGAGCCAAGGTAGATGCAAAGAGTCCAAAGGAGGAGGCTTGCTGCAAGAACTTGGTGCCGGATCGGTACCCACGAGACTGCTTGATGCTGCAAGCAAACGCAGAGCCTGCCAGTCTCCACCTCAGTTGACAAAAGCCGGGGTCCCTAGAAAGGGCCCGTAGGGGATGGCTACTAAAATATAAGCTCTGAACTGCTCTACCAAGGGGTGCGGCACATGACTTCGAGCTAACCTGCTGTCATCGTCAGTCAGAGACTGGAATGCCATCGTGGTGAGGTTTCCAAGGATAAATAGGCAGCAGGCGAGCTGAGCTGCCCAGAGAGGGGACTTTCCTGAGAGCGGAAGAATTCGAGTGAGATGCGTGAAATACATGGTTACAGCTGTGTACTGGAAGCCCTCTGATAAGACACTCCTTGAAGGCAAAGCTCCTACTGCAGCTTTAGTACCGGAGTACCGGTGCATTAAGATTGCTTCCACTGCAGCGCTTATATATCTACACGGTGTTTGGGCTTCTCCACTGTACGCTGTTAGGCACGGGCATGCACACATGGGTAATCCTAAAAGCGGGACGGTTGAATGAAAGGCAGAAGGAAGGGCAAATGCGTGCGCCCACGTACCGACGGATTCAGGGTTAGACCTGAAGAAGCTGAGGAGCGAAAGAGGATCTTTACCACCAGATGATGTTGTTGCGAGGAGAGTTGCGTAGGCGGTCAGCTGGATCAGCAGGCCAAGGCGAAGGTTGTAATTTACAAAGAAGGTCCAGAATGGCTCGAGCTGCGGTCCCCGGCCCTCAGGGGCCTCACCCGGACGCACAACGAAAGTGAAAAACATCGTAAATCCACGAATAGGTGCAATCTGCACTGAATACAGGGAATGGAGCCGGAAGACCAATTGAGTTGCCGAGGTGTTGCGGCCTGTTGGCCCGCTGTGGCCCACAAACTGGGCTCGTTGTCGTCGGTTCACACAAATAATCCAAGGCGCAGCACTTCCTGTCAGTTAAGTTTCATCGAAACGTCCAGACAAGCTATGCAAGCAAGAAGTGAACTCGGCCCCGAATCGGTTGAGGTTGTGGTCGGCGGCCGGCCAGAGGTCCACCAGCAAGACCGGTATTTCAACTTGCTAGACCGCTCTCACCCAAGGTAAGCCCTAAGATGGATCCCTCGTTTTCCTTCAATGAAAATAAGTAAATTTCATGTTTTCCAGAAATAGTGCTCCGTAGTTATTGAGGGAAAGCGCTGGATCGGTTTAAACCTATATTTTTTCAAGGACTGTCCTAAAACAACTATTTGATAGGCCAATTTCTGCACATTTTGAGCACCTTCAACACTAATTTGGGTCTGAAGGAGAACCTTCTTTAGATTTTCACAGCATATACGTGAAGTACATGCATATCGCGTGATTGCAATGCTTGGCCTCACGATGCGATCCCCGCCGGTGCAGAATGTTGGCTGTAGTTAATCGCGCGTCAGTGAAAGGGGATATTTTGTACCAAAAACTAAGATATTTCCCCGGAATATTTCATTGGGTCATTCTAGGCAGATCAGCATTGCTCGTAGAGAGGCACTTGAAGCCTCTTGTCAGCTGCGTTCGCAAATAATAGGCTTGGCTTCGCATGGTTATGTTCCGATCTTAGAAGCTCCGTCTCCACAGATTCATCTCACGTGCTTTCTCGCCTAGAATTTTCAAATCTTTTTGGCGTTTTCCGTCCAGCTGTATTCCCTACGGGAACTATTTCTCTACTTAGCGGTCGAGTTGATGTTTCATTGTCTAGAACTGAGGAAATATCCTAGCTTTGCTGCCGCTCAGCGCCTAGCAGGCTAATCGGCCCTTAGATTTAGTTTCACTGCCTATTTTCGACTGAGTTATGAAATTGTCCCTCTCCTTACCCTTTAGAGCACTTTTTGTACGTTTCATACCTTCAATACTTCGCTTCTCAGCTGGGCGACATCTGCCGTGGTTGAAACAAGCTTCGCCCATAGGTTCAATATAGAGGAAACTGTTGGGCTTTTTCTCCATCAAAGGCCACTAAAAGCGTCCAAAGCGTACTGTTGACCCAAATAAAATCGGCGCGTAGTTGCATTATGGTGTAGTTCTCTTGGCGCAAGATGGCATCTCTACTTCGCGGTGTCAGTTTTAGCCTATTCATCTTTAAAAAGTAGAAACAGCGGGGTGCGGCAAGCGTAAGTTTGGTGAGTTGGGCTTCTCTCTTGTTCCTGATTTTACTGGTCTGCTATAGGTAGATTATCGGTGATTCAACTTTAGCTTAGCCAGAGAAATGATTGATATTTGGATGGTTGCTTGGATTTGCTTCTCCATCGTTGCGCATCTAGGAAGATTTGTCTGTGGCGTGGCTCTTAGCATGACGTGTGAAATGCTTTGGCTGTGCTCAAACAATACAACAGTCCAGTCCAAGAAGCAATAGAAAGACTATATCGAGCCCAAATCTAACTTTAAGGTTGCTTTCCAGCCTAGAACAGTTTCGTCACATAAGCCCAGCACAGGAAATCAGCTTAACTTTGTGCAGCAGTTCGAGTGGTTTGAAGCCAGTTGTCACTTCTAAAAGGCCTGACATGGCGCAGAATACAAGCTGGTAGCAAAAAATATGGTTTGCTGTCGTCGGGAGCTCTAGATCGAAATACAAATGTACTGCCCAATCGCTCGGAGGTTGGCCGGAGCTCCCTCTGTGCTACCCAGATTAAACCCAGCAAGGATGCAGGGATGTTGTTAGGAGTTATTTCACATATTACTGGCACTGCTGCATAAAACAAAGGGTGTATTCGGTAAATCGCCTGCCAACCACGGGAGGTCGCTAGCTATGAGCGAGAGCCGTCGGTTGTCCAGCGAGGTACTTGGCTACTGTGCTCAATCATATATAAGTTCTTAAATAAATGATTACTTTTGATCATAGAGAGGTATATGATTGCCCGTTGAAGGGCCCTGCACGTCACCCAGTCTCGGGTGTCTCTAGGAATGTTGCAGTGTTGGACATGACAATTGCGTGGTGTTCGTTTCCTTGCCTGGTAAGAATTGGAAAAGCTAGAGCTAAGACGAGTAGCAAATGCTTATCTAACTCCCATCTTATCTTCGCTAGCAAGCGAATGGTTAGGATTATGCCCCAGATAGGCACCAGCTGTTCATGGAGCTGCCGACAACGCCCGCATCAGGGAGCTTGGTACTGGAAAGCAAGCAGTGCGCTACAAGTCGAAGTTGATGCAAACAAATATAGGCTTTTCCTGAGTGGAAAGGCAGTAAGTGGGGCGAAGGGCTGAAGCGACCAGGCAGAGCATCGGAAGATCGACTGCATTCACACGGGCCTCCACGTGGCTATGTAATAAGGCGAAGTGTCAGTTCGACGAACGGTGATATCTGGGAGGGCAGTTTACGCGGCACTAGTCTTTGCTTCAAAGAACATGAGCATTGGAGAAGCTCTGGTTGCCAATGATAGTTGAAAGCGAGCGAAGGCTGCAAATAGCTACCATTTTCCTTGTATGTAGAGGAAGACCCTTCATCGTAATACAAAACCTCTAAGATAACGCCCTTTTGATCCGACACACAGTTGTGTTTACGTTATCTAAACAACCAGCGTTTTGTTCCACCGTGTAGAATTGACGCGCTGAGGCTATCATAGTACAACAGATTCCCGATGCACGGCTGGGAACGAAAGAGCTGGACTCCATGTGGCCTGGCAGCGCTCTGAAGAAAATCAAGAACGTGACGGAAGTGCCAATCGTGATCTTGTATTTTTCACGAGGCCGAGGCGCAGCCAGGCGGCGTGACAATGCATCCGTTACCCAATGCACTGAGCGTGCAGGTCTGTAGTGAAAAAGGAAAATCGTAACAAATTCAATTTAGCAATTTGGAGACTTGTCTGCTAGTTGTGCGCAGGAATCTGTGGGGGAGAAGAAGCTCTGAGGGTCACTTCCTCTGCTCCTTGCTGCAGAGCGACAGTTTTGAGAACAGCAGCGACAATGGAGCAAGCAGAAGCTAAGCTCAGTGTGAGGGGCCTGAAGGGGCAAATTGTGTTGATTTCTGGAAGCTTGGCGCTTTCCTATATAACGCAACCAATTAGTTTTGCCAGAGAGTACCTGGGGCCTTCTATCTACTCGCGCTACTTAGTTGGGCAGTACAGGGCAACGGGTAGCAGCAAAGGGCCTTACCTTTCTAGGGCCAGTTTTGCGAGCGACCTTGCGCATCCAGTAAGAAGTCGCCTGCGGTGCGCTTCAAAATGTTGGAAGTCCCCTTCGTTCATTAAAAACCTTTTTTTCGTGAGTCAAGAAAAGAGCGTCCACTTATGTAATTGTTAAGGAGAGGCAAATTCGGAGTGAACAACGCGATGCAACAATTGTGTTCACACGCTTCGCAGCTGGCACTAGAATGGAGAGGAAGTGACCGGACTGTGGAGCAAAAGAAATTGACTGAATCTTGTATAGCTGAAAGGAAGTGGAAGGTGACAAAGGGAGCAAATGGAGTGTGTTTGAACACCTCAAGCTCATATTCAGTAGCCCATAGACCCAGTCGCAAAGGTTCGATAGAGGAGCCAGTAAGAGAATCCACAGGATTCATTCTGAATGGTGCCGTCAATACTGGAAGCGTTCCTAATAAAACCCTGAGGCCCCTGAGTCCACTGTTAACCACTCCCCACCATTCAAGTCCAGCAAAAATTGCAAGAAAAACAGCAAAAGCTAGAGAATGATCAACTGGAAGGTCGGCATGAGTTCAAGGACATGCTGTAGAGCTCGCAATTCGTACTGCGAAGGCCTGTCAAATTAGTCAGAAATTGAATCCATACAAACATCTAGACAACTTTTCAGCAAATAACTAAGCTCAATCTGCGTAGCCGCCTTTAATAGCCGGTAGCTCTCCCGTTAAATGCTCCTTCAAAATGCTCAGTCCATCAGGACTGCAATTCAACGCCAAAACAAGCTGGAAGCGCCAGCGTGAGATGTGAGGAAAGCTTAAGCAAGACTACAGTGAACGAGTATACACATGATGAGTCTTATCCCGAGCCTTACTAAAACAAACGAGTTCGCTACGTCGATTGCAGCATAAACTACGGAAGGCTAGTACGCGCACCTCGTACTAACCAGTCCAGAGAATGAACACTCGCAATCAAACTTAGAACCAACCTTTTGAAGCATTGTACGCACAAGAACTAATTTGCCTCTGAAAGGATCTGAATTCAAGCAAACATAACTATTCCTTGTGTGCGGATCGAGATATGCACACAGCGCAGAGACCGTCACTTTAAACCATGCTTGAAGGAAACTTTGCTTTTCCATGTCTAATGGCAAAAAGCAAGTTGGAATAACACTCCTCAATAACTAGCTACGGATATTCTACACTATCAGCGCCCGATACGTGTGTGAAGGTGAGCGAAGCTGTTCACTCGTGGCTTCGGCTGGAAAAATAATCGACGATGCGCTAGATGCGGGAGTCGAAGCGTGTCTGTATGCTGTCGAGAGTAAACCCATAGGAAAGCGCTTAATAAGAGCTGAAGAAAGCAATAACAATAAAGGTGATCTGCCTGACGTTGCAGATCCCCGGGGAACTACCCACGTCATTGCGCTGCCAGCCACGAGTACGCACTAGCAGGAACCTTGCCGAGCCATTCGACTTCAATCGTCTCACAGTAGAATTCTGGTTAGGTTTCAAAACATATTGTTTTGTTAGGTCATTTTCTTAATTTTATATTCTTCACCTTTTTACCCAGTTTTGTTTTCTTGCATCATTCCCGCAATGGCGCCCCTTCCTCGGCGAAGGCTAGCGCCCTGCAGGGCATTATCATTGCTGGTTGGTCTGCTCGCTGCCAGTTTTGCTTTTTCTTCATTACAGCCAGGTTCGTCATTCTTGGTTTTGACGGCGAGTGGCTTTGTTGCAAAGTTTGTACCCGTTGCTGTTGTTCCAACTGAGAGTGGTTCTGGCCGTGGCGAACAGTGCTTTGACCCTGGCTTCCTGATAAATGGTGCCCACGGAAATCATAGCAGTTGCAAAGATAGGGCCATAGTTAGCCAGCAGTGTTACTTGGGTGTTTTTAATTTGGTAAGGGGTTGAGAGGTTTGGGCTTCAATGGCCAGCACCCGTTTGCCTCGCGGATCCTTCCGTGCAGGTAGCGGACGTTGCCCCTTGTGCCTTTCGCATGGGGTGGCAGAGTTCGATTAGGCAGAAATTTTGCCCGCTAGAGGCTTGAAAGGACATTACCTCTGGGTTGATGTGCGCTGCTTGGAGTGATATTGACTCTGGTTGGTTTGCGTTGGCTAGGTCGTATCCACATTTTCACTTGCCGGTCGCATTGTTCGCTTTTTTATGTAACAGCGTCGACTTACAATCCTTCGTGCGAACCTGCGTGCTATTCAGGCGCAACTACCGGCTCTGGCCAGGATCAGGTGTGCACAAGTCTCTTGGATGTCATGTTGGTAGTTGACGAGTCGGGCTCCATTGGCACATCGAACTTTAGGAAGGTGCGGCAGTTCATCGAAGACTTCGTCGGTTCTATGCCAATTTCTCCAGATGACGTTCGTGTTGGGTTAGTCACTTTTGCAACCCGTTCCAAAGTTCGGTGGGACCTGAGTGATGCGAAGGCTACAAATCCTTCCTTGGCTGCAGCTGCAGCTAGAAATCTAAGCTATACAACAGGCGTTACCTATACGCATTTTGGTCTTCAAGATGCGAAGAAGTTGCTCTTCGACACCAATCGTGGAGCCAGAGAAAACGTACCCAAGCTGGTCTTGGTCATGACTGACGGCGCAAGCAATCTCCCGTCTCAAACGAAATCTTCTGCTGCAGCCCTGCGTGATGCAGGAGCCATCGTAGTTGTCTTGGGAGTCGGTTCAGGAGTCAATTCGAGTGAGTGCCGGAGTATTGCTGGCTGTTCGAGTTCAAATTGCCCCAGGTACTTGCAGTCAAACTGGTCAAACGTCACGCAGCAGGTCAGTGGTATCATCAAGGCTGCATGCAAAGACCTGGCAAAGGATGCGGTGTGTAGCGAATGGAGCGACTATGGACCTTGTGAGGGGAAATGCGGCGAAGAAGGAGTGCAGACGAGCACTCGAGTTGAGATAACTCCGCAGAAGCCGGGTTCACCTCCTTGCCCAACCTGTGAGGCGCCGAGGGGCAGGTCTTGCGCCGAGCAGCCTCCTGGACTAATTCGGACGCAGCCGTGCACGATGCCAGTGTGCAAAACGGATGCTCATTGCGGGGAATTCGGCCCATGGTCTGAGTGGAGCACTACGTGCGGAACGGCGACGAGGAAAAGGCAGAGAGAAGGCTATAACAGTCCACCTGCAGCCGGTGGTGGGCTTTCTTGCATGGAACAAAGTCCGCCTAAACATGAAATCGAGGTTGAAACGGTGCAGAAGTCGCCGTGCCCAGTTCAGCAACAACCGGGACCCTGGGGTGAATGGACAGAGTGCTCAGCAACCTGCGGAGGCGGCACTAGGCATCGCGATCGAGAGGGTTTGCCACAGGAAGGAGAGCTGTACGGTGGGGAGACGTTGGTACAACAAGGCATTCCTGTGAGGGAAACTGCTTCGTGCAACGAAAACCCGTGTCCTGTCGACGCAACGTGCGGAGAATGGACAGATTTCAGTGCGTGCTCCAGAACTTGTGGAGGCGGTACCCAAGAGAGGAAGAGGGAGCCCTGGTTGGATAATGCTCAACACGGGGGGCGCACCTGCATGGAACAGTATCCTGATGGGCCCACATCGGTCAGGGAGTGCAACACCCAGCCGTGCCCTGTGGACGAAATAGTTGGCGAATGGGAAGACTGGGGGTCATGCAGCGAACAGTGTGGTGGCGGCAAGCGGACTCGTAATCGCGGCCCAAGCAAGCAACAGGCCATGTTCGGAGGGAAGACAGTTGCTCAACAGAACGAAGAGCTCCCTGAAGGCGAGAAGATTGAATTGATTCAGGAAGAAGGATGCAATGAAGTTCCATGCGGTGAGCTAGTGTAGATGGGCAAAGAACTGTCAACACTGTGTTGTACCCTTATACAAGCTCTCAGTCGAACAATGGCTTCTTCTGGCTTTACCACGTAGCCATGGCCAGTTCTGGACAGTTAGTACGCATCTCTTGCTCACCTTCAGACCTTAGAGCGAAAGCTGTATTGGCCATATAAGCTCAGCAGGCGATTTTTTGTTTTGGGGTGTTTTGCACACAGGGCCTTGCACGCTCCCCTTCAGTGAGTGGACCGAGTGCGGGTCGTGCTCCGGGCATAGAACCAGGGAATCCGCAGTAGCATTTGATTACACTGACAGAATGTGCAGTGGTGTCACACACGAGGTACAAAGCTGTGAGGATTACTGCTCCCAAAATGCTGGGGGGGGAGGAGCTGGAGTAGATGGGGGCGCAGGAGGAGGGACTGGAGACTCTGGAGACTCTGGAGAGGAGGAAGAAAAGGAGGAATCGAGTGGATTTCCAACTGCAGCTGTAGCCGGTGGCGTGGCTGGGGGCGTCCTCGCCATTGCTGCTGGAGCTGGAGCGTTTTATGGCTTGTAAGTATAGCTGAGACTGGTCGTTAGTAGCTGTTTTGGTGTGATCCTTCTCGTGCCTTCCTGGTCTACCTTCAGGCTGATGCGAATGTTAGGACGCCTAATTGAGTGGTTGCCGTCAACTTTTCTGGTGTGTGCTGTTACAGGAGTGGTGGGAGCGCGGCTGCTGCCACTGAAGCAGGTGCTGAAGTGATGACAGAGGCTGGTACATCCAATGCTGCTGAGGTAGAAAAAGAGAGCCTCATCAGTGCAGGTGAACAATCAGAGATGTGGGCATCCTAAATGGAAACGTCGCCGCCGCGGGCTTTGAAAAGGTGCGGATCTTACATATCTGTGGGCGAATTATTTACAAGCATCGAGCTCCTTGACCTCCCGTTGGCAAATCATTTACCAAGCATCTCTGGCGCATAGCTTCTTGAACAAAACAACGGAATGTCCAACTGGGGAACAGCTATATTGCGAAGTGTGGTGTTCAAACCAGAAGAGAGCACAGCGTCATGTGTATGTTAGGGTTGGGTGCCTCCTTTCCCTTATTTACCCCATTTCCTCCGCCTTCATCTTTCTGCCGTCTCTGTATGCGCCGCATGTCGGGTGTTCTTGGTGCCTGGCGGACTTGAAAGAGAGACTGGCGTCATTTGCAGCGTGCGCAGGCCATGGTAGGGATGGATAACACTCATTGGTGAAGCGCAAGACATCAGGGCCACGTCTACCTCCTGGTGGTCGATGGAGCAGTTGGTTCTGTCATTGGTTGTTCTGTTTAAAGGGGCCGGTAATGGGCAGCAAAAACTTCTGCCAGCCACCACACAATCGAAGCAACAAACAAGGGAGGGTCTGCTAACAATTGTGCGTAGTCATGATTGTAGGTAGGACTCCGTTTCGAAGATGAATGACCGGGAGCAGCCTTAATGAAACTTGACTCTCAAAGAAGGGATTTCAAGAAATACGGTACACCATTCCCACTTTTTGAGGTGCAGCTAACGAGGACTTTTTCTTAGTAACGGTATGACATCGTGGGAGCAAGGAACAGTGTTTGTGTTGCATTGTGAGCACCAGAGTTGTGGGTCCTCAGAGTATAGTCTGCGAGTGGGAAGACATTAAGAACCCAAGAGCCTTTTGCTGCTGGGTAGAATTCAATGTTGTTCTGGCATGTATCTTCGTGGACTTTTTTGTTTGTTATATCAACTCTAAAATGAGTGAATGGTTTGACGCATTAAAAAGTAATTTGCCTACCCTGTGAGGCAAATATTTTCTGGTGCTGGCATGGAGGGGTGTGAGCTCTCTTTTTGCCGTCGTGGGCTGACGGACTGGAGTTAACGAAGCAGAGAGATGGATCGATCCCAAAACAGTGCGACTAGCACCACTCGGCAGCACCGAAGGCCTTAACGCATGAAGTGCTTCTGTCTTTTGAGAGCCCTAGCGTGGCGTTTTTCTTCAACTCACCCAATAGCTTTCCTTAAATTCGTGGGAATAGCCGCATTTGTAAAACTACTTGAGTAGCCAGTGCACAATGTAGCGTGAATCAGAGTAGGCGGAGTTGCGTTAATGCACCAGACTGCTCGGAAAGGGTTCAGTAGAGTAAAGGTCACGGGCCTGTCGAGTAAAGGCCAATTGAGTTTTCTGAGGATGCCTGGAAGGGAAGAGGACAAACGGTGTGTAGTGTAGGGACGGGGAGGCACTCTGCTGCTGCCGATCTCTTTCCCTTATGGGGTGAAGTATAGATGCATGGGGAAGAACTTGCACAACTTCGCGATGAGAAGGGTACTGTTTGCCGCGAGCCTTAGTGGGGGCATTGGAAGAAGTGCAACTAAGGTCCGTGCAAGGTTTGATTCTGGTTCACCTCTAACCAAAGACAGTGTCCTCTGTGACGTCGCCATCCCAGCAGAGTAACCATCTCTGCTTCTGTATAATTTGAACCGGAGGTTCAGGCACGCGTTCTGATCAAAGCACAATAACGACGTGGCGAGGATGCATCCTGTTTCATGGTGCTGGTTCGGAACTGTACTCTTACTTCGCTGCGCAGAAGGCTCAATGCTTATCACGTAAGATGGAGGAGACTGTGAGGATTAAATAAAGCCTTCACAGTGACGAGCAGAAGCCACAAACACCTCTCCGAGCACGCGAAGGCAGACGGACACTATTCGTGCTACACCGAATTTCTACATTTTGTCCCTAACTGCGGAGAGGTGGTGTGGGATTGAACGTTTGCTGCACACCGTTCGGCTCTCACTATGCAGACTCCCAACGGACCAACCAGTGGCTCGCTGGCTACGGTTGCTTCTACGACGAAATGCCGAGATAGTGTTGCTCTAATTTTCCCTCATTGCCAATAATGAAATGACCCTAAAATTTAATTGTGACTTGGAGAAAAGAATGGCTACGGAGGAGCCGCCATGCCGTGCAATCTGCGTAGAGCAACTCGATGACGGTCCCCCGTGGCGCCCCCCAAAGCTCCTGCCTCCAGAAGATTCATTGAAGACCAGAGTACCGTCATTGTAAGAACGGTGAAGGATTTTTGAGCAGGAAGAAAGCGACAGCATTGCAGGAAGCAGCATTCACTCCGCTACCTACACCATTACTTACCACCACGCCTTTGACTGCACCGCAGTGGGGTGCGCCGAACCGCCGTAGTCTATCAGCTAGTTTCTTTCAACTGCCACACGTAAGACAACAGCCTAAATGCATTAATGAAACAATTAGAAGGATGCATCACCGCAAGGCAATGCTGCTGAAGGCAATGGAGGGCGTTGCCTTTACCAACCACCGCGTTTAGCCACTGGCATCTGCTTCGGGAACTAGCAGAGCCGAGGCCGCATTTCGAGGGATCCCTTGAGCCCAGAAGAACTTAACAGGGAGGAGTGCAAGTCGCTCATCAACTTCCGCATCTGCTCGTAACGGTTCCGGTGCTCTTTTCGAGGCTTTCAGTGGGCAATCGAGGGTGAGGCTTTTGACTTGAAGAACACATCAGCAGCAGCAGGCAGCAGGTACAGAAAAGGATAAAGTCCGTTATCAGGTTCGTCGTAGCGGGAAGTGGCAGAGATTCACCATGGCTGCTGCTGATGCGAAGCAGAGTGTCGACACCCCCACTGGTGTGGTCTCAGTTAATGCTGCCGAAGGCGCACCCTTTCCTATGGGCGAGAACGAAGGATTCCGACTAAGGTCTGATTCGGACGGTACACAAATCCTGCAGTTTGCCTGCCACTGCTGCAAGAGCACCAACGTCTTGATCTGCACTAAAGCTGCAGACGGCGGTTGGGTGCTGTGCAAAGCACCCGCTGCGCCTCAACCGTCTCATACAGCAACTGCACTTGAACGCAGAGATGTCCAAGTATCCACAGAGACCTGTAAGGACCCTGGAGAGGCATGTGAGGGCGTATATGTAAAATGTTCGGGCAAGGGACCAGGCAAGGGGCGGGAGCAAGAGGAGCAGGAGGTCTCAGTCAAAGCAGAAATACATGTAGCTTGCTCCAGTAGCCACAGTGGAGATGATGCATGCAGAGATACTCAAGACAGAGGCGTTTGGACGATACAGAACAACCAAAGTGGGACTTTCCGTTGCACAGTTGTGGAACCATCAACTCCACATGTTGCACCAGTGGTAGATGCTAAGGACGTGATCATCAAATCAAGCTCTCTGCGCCCTTTGGCGAGGTGTTCGAATTCTTCAACGTGCTCTTCTTGGGAAGGCGGCGAACCCAGGATAGAGGATGATGCTTCAAGCTCTACAGTGGACCCTGTGGCTAGCCAGACATGTCAGACATGTCTGAAAGATGCCGAGCCACGAAGTGCCGTTCACCAAGTAAAACATAAGAAGCACTCGAGTCTGGAAGAGCGAGAGGGGCAGGGAACGGAGAAGCTGCGGCCTCAAGAGCAACAACAGCAGCACCCAAGGACTACACAGAGCTTGTGCAGAACTACAGATGACCAAGTTCAGAGAGATGCCGTAGAAGGCGTTATCATTGGGGGAAAAGAGAAGCTTCAGCTCCATTACCCGTGTAGTAACGGGGGCAAGATACCCCAGAGTGAAGCGGAGGCCCCTGCGGAGGACGGCCCAAAGCTGGCAGCTTCTAAGGAGCAGCAGGAGCAAAATAAACTACAGGAGCAACCGCAGCAGCATGCAGAACCACAGAAGAGCGAGCAGCGGGCGAGGGAAAACAACCCACCTGACAGCCAGGGCAGCGGCAGAGTCCACACGAGCGGGAGTACCAACAACGTCAGCAGTACGAAGAAAACGCAGGACTCCGCCATTGCAGCTATGGCCCCCTACATGTCGACTCGCGAGTGCGAAGGGGATGGCAATTGCCTCTACCGGGCATTTTCTGATCAGGTAAATTTTTGTTTCGGCTCTAAGGGTGAGAACCCGTAGGTTTCAGGGCTGAATTTTCCGAGACCTCAGATGAGCGTAACACACCGAACAACAGACTGTAACTTGTGCTTTGTATCATTTGCAGCTCTATGGGTCGCAGGATCACCACCTCTTCTTACGGTGGCTTGCCGTTGATGTGATGGTGAGGCAGTTTCCCCCTCAAAGGTGCCACGTTCTTCTTCAGCATAGACTGCTGTGCTGTGACAGGTGCCTTTCCACTGCTTTGATTGCTTGTTCGCGCAGTTGAGGTGCAAGGACACTTTTGAGGCCTTCGTGGATGAAAGCGAAGGCCCGTTTGAGCGATGGCTTCAAACAAAAAGGACATACGGAGGTGCTAGCCACTGACGCAAGTTTCGAGCTGTTAACATTCTCTAGAGAGCAGCTCAATTTTTTCTTTGCCAGAAAATCAGGCTTGCAGGGCCCTTTAAGCTTTGCCAACAGAGAATTATTTGGAAGCCTGCGAACACTAACTCGAGTGCCCGCATCGAAAAGGAACAAAACTAGAGCACATGCATTGGCTTTTCATGGAGGCATTCGAGTTAACCTCCTATATACATACATGAATGACTTGATGACGCGAGCAGCATTTTTGGTTCCCAGTAGGCAGAATGTGACGGCTGCATTGTGCAGGACCCGTACCCAAGTTGGCTGTAACTTCAGCGCACAGCCCTCGGAGTACTGCCTTTCTTCCATGACATTTTTTATTTTTTTGCTGAGTCGTTGTGGTCGCTGTGGTACGCACGCAGAGTGGGCTGACTACAGGGAGATGCATGCGCTACTCTTACTGTTCGGAACCCCCATCTTCGTCTTCGACGAGCATCTACAGTTGTTACAGGCATTTGAGCCTGATCCGGAAAAAAAGCGGCTACCCAACAGGGAAGGGGAGTCCCTTACTCCTTTCCGACTCATGTGGCACGGGAAGCTCGGCCACTACACTTCAGTAAGCCTGCAAGGAATGCATTTCTTCGGCAGCGATGTGAATATAGTAAAAAGGCATCCGATTCGCTTTGTGGGGCCGAACGATAATCCAGGTGGCAACATGCTGTGGAGCATCGAAGTAGCGGTGCGACCACGTCTTTGCAGGCCAACGAGATATGGTTAGTGCTGCACCGTAGTGTCCAGTGAAGATTATAGACTTTTCTTTCTTCGTGGTAGCAATCGCTGAAGAGCATGTGTGTGGCGGAGGTGGCTTGCTCGCAGCTCCACTTTGTGAAAGAGGGCTTTCCTATTGCCCGAGGACTCATGATAGGCCAGCTCGAGGCTGAGGGCCTAGCAAGATTAGTCCTGTCCCTTGCCACTGGAACCTCCTCCACCAGTTCGGGCGCGAACGGCGAGTGTGTGCCAAGTTCTTCAACGCCAGCTAGGGACCCTACAGGCCTCGAAGAAGAGACCCTAGCGGAGTGCCTGCAAGTAAGTGCACAAGAGTTGGCGGGAATCGCAGCCGAGCAGGAACTTATCCTTGCGGCAATCAAGAGACAACGGCTGCAGCAGCTGCTACCCCAGACCACGAGGGTTGTAGATGAGATCTGGAACGAAGCGAGGAAGGAACAGGAAGGATGGACGGCCCGACTCGTTAAGAGCCAGCGTAGTTCCCCACTGGTGGCCGCTGCAACGGAGCCAGCCCAGCACCCAGATATGCCTTGGAGAGCCACAGAAAAGCGTTTACCACCAACTGCAGCACCAGCATGCGCGTCGGCCGCAGCAGAGGACGTTGCCGCCAACTCACGAGCATACGCTGCAGCTAGCCGAATCTACAACGGGCCTGTTTCGAGGGTCCCGTGCCCACCCACTAGCATGTGCATGGTCACGTGTAGGCGGCCATCTGGTGGGAACCTACAGAATACGGCAGGCCCTGCAGGAGGCGTTTGGAGTGATAGTCTCCCTGGCCACATCGCCAGGTATGATGCGAGGCAGCAAGTTTGGCAGGAGCAGCTTCACCTAAGACAACGAACTACCTCGACGCCGATAGCACGTTACAGCCAAGGGCCTACAGGCCCTGCACATGTCGTCTCTCCAGTGCAAGGGTTACCTGCGCCCGGAGCTACGAGGAGCTTTGGCTATGCTCAGCAGTATACTCCCCATCTGGACTATATTGAACAGCAGCGGCACTGCGTGCAACTTCCAGGTGGGCGGCTGGTTGCAGTAGCCCCCAGTGGGGCGCTGAGGCCCGTGCGGCACGCAACGTTGCAGCACCAGCGGCAGTCGGAGCAGCAGCAGCAACTGCTGCCCACAAGACCAGCAGCAGTCACGGGGCAGCGCCAAGCAACCAGCGGCAGTAACAACGGCCATGCAGAGGATGTTTCTTGGTTCTCGAGGTGGATGGGCAGCGGTAACAACAGCTAATGGAGGGCGGAAGGGTTCATGTTCTACTGCTTTTTAATTATTTGGTGCCACAAGCCGAAGGCCAGCGATGGTGCAGGCGCCAAAAACACAATCAGGGCACACCGCATACAGTGAAATTAATGTGTAGACTAGGTCGCAACAGGACTATCTCAATTATGTGCCGCCGGCGGCACACCGGTGTCAACGGGCCCGCAGGGCATGCATAAACAGCTTTGTGGCGAGCCTATGGCTCTTCTTGGACGTTGGTCTGTACGAGCTGTGGGCGGGTCTTGTCTTGTTTTGCAAGTAGCCGGCACTGCGATGGCGCGGATAGCTTCGTTTGGGGTAATGTGCAGTGGGGCTGGCCACACAGTTTGTGGGCATTTGCGACAGCTCCTTTCTAACGACGGTTCTCACGGAGCTTGAAGTACTGGCCATGCTGCGTGCTGCTAGCCTCTCTTGGAAGACAGACCTCGTCACGAGGAGCTTGCTAGTCAGGTGCTTGCTGCTAGCCTCCCTTTTGAAGAGAGGCCTCTTCATGGGGTCCTTGCTACGTAAATGCGTGCTGCTACCCTCCCTCTAGGATACATAAGTCGTCACGGGGTCTTTGCTACGTAGAGCGACAATACCGAGCGCTGGTCGCAACGCGTGAATCAGCTCACGTCACGTTGGGGCACGTCGGTAGACTGCTGCGCTCTGGGAAGGCCACGCCTATGCCTAGATTTCAGCAATCTTTCAGTATAAAATATGACAAAAGTCAGGTCCGCGCATTCGCTTAGTATAGATTCAGTTATAACCATACACAGCGAAATGCGTACCTCTCTTTAGTGCCCGCCTTGTCGTATCAGCTTCGCGACGAAGGCAGACTCTGGGGCTTCTTGGTGCAAGGAATCCACGGCCTGCTGCTCGGGCAACTCCTGCTCCTGCTGCTGACTCTCCGCCTCTGTCTGCGCCTCTTGCATTTTGCGGAGGAAGTACATTATGCCGAGAGACACAAGTACAAGGATGACGAGGGGCTGTCGCAGCAAGTCGAATATGCTGAAGCCGCCCTGTGCGGGGAAGTATCGCGGGACGCCTGTGGGCGCCACAGTGACAGGCATCGGCAGTGGGGACAAACTGGTAGGCATGACGTACTCATTCAGCAGGTACACTTCGCTGCTGCTGCTCGTTGTAACAACCCTGTACTTTGGGAAGATCAGGCTGGGGTGCAGCACCTCAAGAAGGTAAGAGCCAGGGAGCAGAGGAGGCAGCCTGAATTCAAGTGATGGCGACCCCGTTGTATAGCTGCCCACAGCAGTGCTTCTTCCAAACGCCGGGCTTTTGTGGAATGCTGGCAGCAAAGTTGTATTTCCAAGGGGAGTCCCGTTAAGGGCTATCGTAAGGCTTGGCATTAACACGGGGTCGCAGAAAACATGGCCCCATACCTCCTCAGCCTTCATATGTATGGAAGTGCTGCTTTGTGGGGCATCGGATGCCCGTAGAGTGCCCATACACACTGAAAGGGCAACTGCCCCTAAGAAGAGGCGGCAGACCATCGTCTCATGAACGGCAATGTGACAAGCCACAGTTTCAAACGTCAAGGCGCTCTCAATCTTCCGATATAACTAAGAAACATCGCAAAATGCAAAAAAGATACAGGATCCAGCCCTCAAAATACGAAGAACAGTGGGACAGAGTATACTTAGGGTCCCAAGATAACGAGGCACATCGGAAGGTAAGGCGTCGCTCCTAAGTTAGTATTGAAGCCCGAAAAAGGCCAAAGAGGACAAAAAAAGACGACGTAATTGTACTTCTGTGTTTCAAGCGACGTTCCATCGCCAGCCCTGTGCGAGGTCCCCTCTACCAGCGGCAGACATCACCCGTCACCGTCAGCGTTCTCTTTCATCCGTGTCTTTTTAACTCTGCACCTGCAAAGCTGTCCTTTGGAGCCTTTTCAAAATATTGGCTATGACCTGGAGAGGGGCTCACCACCAATATCCTAACAAATCGGCAGGGGAGGGTGAGGTTAAGGGCCTACTGTTGTATCCCTACATTTGAGGCCGTTTGAGTAACAGCTTACACTGAATACCAGAAGTTGTGGCAGCTTCATTAACAGCTTATGTTTCATATATGAAATCAGGGACGCACCACTAATAGCTAAAGCCAAAGCAAGGAGCCGGCTACTCTGCGCTCCCCTACATGTGCACTTTGCTTCCTGCACCGACGACAGGCTCTAACGACATAGCCGGCTTTATTCACACATTCCACCCACACAAACATCCCTTCACTTAAAAAGTTCAACTCACGTCCTGCCAATCGGCAGGGGGGGGGGGGGCCC